>NC_134692.1:51507243-51637243 GCF_050947455.1 Rhinoderma darwinii
GTGGCAGCATTTAAGGTGAAACAAGTTTAGACAACTCTAGTTTCGGCATGGAGTGTATACCTGGACATAAATGTGGATTGTTTGTAGTCTTGTCTAGTGCTTTGCACCCACATTAACGTCTACTTGTACTTGTGAAAATACAGAGTTAACAATGTTCCGGCTTCAAAAGTAATTTCCGAGTAATACTACATTTCAAAAAAGTTCTATTCACTGTTCTCATGTTCCTATATATACATTTGGGCATATAGCGAAAACGCACTGAATTTTTTTTTATATCAGCACATGTTCATAGTCTATTAATCTTTCTTTCATAAATAAAGAATGATGTATGCCAGAAGTAATCCACGTATTTTTATGTTGTCAAACCAAATTCTCCTGGGATTATAAGTAGGAGGGCAGAAAAAAAAAACCTCCAATCTGTTCAGTAAGGAAAATCCCATTTATCATCAAATTTCATTTTAAAAAAAAGTATGAACAGCTCCGGTATGAGCAATTAAGTATGTCAGGTATGTACAATGCATTGCCCCAATCATCAGAGAGCAATATTAAAATTAAATGATAATGAACATATATATATATATATATATATATATATATATATATATATATATATATATATATATATATTTACAGATACATATATCTATATCTAGATATATAGCTACAGATATATGTATCTATAAATCGATAGATAGATAGATAGATAGATAGATAGATAGATAGATAGATAGATAGATAGATAGATAGATAGATAGACAGATAGATAGATGATAGATAGATAGATAGATAGATAGATAGATAGATAGATAGATAGATAGATAGATAGATAGATAGATAGATAGATAGATGATAGATAGATAGATAGATAGATAGATAGATAGATAGATAGATAGATAGAGATATATATATCTATATATAAATTTATATATATGTATATATATATATATATATATATATATATATATATATATATATATATATATATATATATATATATATATATATATATATATATTTATTCGCCCTCTGGATTATTGCATCAAAACCGTAGAAAATACAAGGGTAGGTTGAAGGATAATTTGAATCCACATAAAGGAAAAAGTTCTTGAAGATTATTCTTTAACTAGCAATAACCTGCAGACAGGTATTTGTTTTGTAACAAACATTTTATTGCTGTCTACAAACATTGAAATAGTACTTACAAGCAACAGAATCCTGCCATATACTCTTGTGGGCTCAATTTATCCTCCATTCAGATGTAGAGAATTAAAAAAAAAAACCTAAGATTAAACTCTTATAAGTATATATTGTAAGAAATAAAAACAATGTAAATATATATATTTTTTGTCTATCATTTGAAAATTGTTGATAGAATTACTACACATAACAATCGTGTTCTATTACTGTTTTTTGTAAAATTATTAGCAAAAAATATCATTTAAATCTATGCAATTACAAAACAAAATCAGACACAAAATTCGATCCATTTAAAAGTTTTATTAATTTCACAAAGAAACAAAAGACATTAGCAGCAAAAACTTCAAGAATTAAAAAGAAGAAACATTAATATACAGAAATGATCTGCAGGACAAGTCACACCTTGAGATCTCCCCGTAAATCCCACAATTTATAATAACTAGTGCTTAATTGTATGCATAATTCAGACATCCCTCCGTCTACCTTAATAATTTAGTATCAATAGTTTCCCTAAAAACGTTATAAAATATTTACACTTGATAAAATATTAACAAATTAACAATCTAAGTCTATTCTTTATGATGTGTTTATAAAAACTGCCAACATCTGGTTAGTGAGAGATCGCTCCGAAAGTTTTATGAGACCCTGTTGAAAAAAGGTAGGAGGGAACCTGTAACATAACAAGCACAAACTCCAAGATTTCCTGATTTTAACACCGGCGGAGAAATTTACATGATTTACTCTTTTACATATTCCACAGGTATGTTATTTACAAATACACACATATAGCATGTGCTTTCATCTGATATAAAGTTTTACAAAAGGAAAATGTATGTTATTTGGAATCTTACACTAATACATCACTTATGTACTGCTTTATCAAATTATTGTTCTTGTATTTTCTATCTTATATCTATCTAATATTTATCTATTAATTTCATTAAAATCTATGTTTTATCTATCTTTTAAATCATCTATCAATTATCTATCTATCTATCTATCTATCTATCTATCTATCTATCTATCTATCTATCTATCTATCTATCTATCTATCTATCTATCTATCTATCTATCTATCTATCTATCTATCTATCTATCTATCTATCTACCTATCATTACCAGTCCACCCAATCACAACATACAATAATTGCGGCCAATCAGATACCATCAATTCATTCTAAGACTCTGACAATTATTTATATTTGTTGGAAGCCAGGAAGTCCAATATTAGTACCAATCCCTCTTAGTCGGGGTGTGTATTTCTAGAGGAACTTGCATTTCATGTACTTTATTTAAGTGGGACCCATCTTAAACAATAAGGTAAGCAATTTACATGTTTTATGCACATGTTGTACATGTTTTGTTGGTTTTTAGTGCATCAATAGATTACTAATTCACTAATAGATTATATGTGCCCGTTCAATGAGCACAGTAAAGGCTATAAATATTAGGGGGATTATGTACTATTTTTAGATGTGAATACATTACATTTACACTGTGACTTGTTTTATAAGTTTTTACTTGTCTATGTAAATAAATGCATATATATATATGTGTGTGTATATATATATATATATATGAATATATACATATATATGTATATATATATATATATATACACACATATATGTATATATATATATATATATATATATATACATACACACATATATGTATATATATATATATATATTTTTATATATATATATATATATATATATATATATATATATATATATATATATATATATATGTGCATGTCTGTGCTAATATATATTTCTCTGTCCTGAAGTGAGCCAGTTTTTTAAAGTCAGGTCATACTTTGCGATAATGGGGTAAAAATGAAACTATTCTAATGTGTAACTGTTGGACCACAAATGGACCTCTGGCGCCACCATACAACATTAGAACACAAGCCTTTGGAACGGTGCGTGGACTGTGGGTGATTGATCGTGCGTTACCTACTGCTATCTGCCTAGTAATGTTCCCTATTTTGAACTTTATAATGTGCCAGCAATTAATACAGTCAGGGATATTTCCTGTACATTTCTCTCTTACCTTTTCTATAGCTCTCATTTTCTCTGTATATACTGTAGCATATTACAGACAGGCCCAGAATATAATTAACTTGGTAAATAAGAAAAACAAATTTAACGTGACACAATAAGGACTCCTGTAAACTATCCTTTAATATTTCTGGGACCTACAATTTAGTTACAAGGGGAGAAAGGACTAATAATTGCATATAGTGGGCTATGTAATATTCACAGATCAAGTCACCAACTTACCTCTAATAGAAACTACCATCAAACATCTCCCTCAGTCCCTGGACAACTAATATCCCTGTCAGCAGAGTAACATATGCAGTACATATTACCACAAAAGTTGTATTACATTTCTATACATGACACATTGACAGTGAATACTGACATATAGTTTTGTAAGCAATATAAAACACAAAGTGCACGTAAAAAGAAAATGTCGCTCCATGGCTGTTGCGTCGCTTTACCAGACAGTCCATGCCTGTTCATATTTCCTGTTTTCATGCCAGCCCAATATAAGAAGGGCAGAGCATTTTAATGAAACAGATTATATGCTCCTCTATTACCCATAATAAATGCCAAACCTTCATACAGTGATCAAGCGTAGACAGAGAACCAACATGATCAGCATATTCAGTGTGTGCTCATCTCATCCATTCTTCCTCTGTATTATCCTTCTCATCCAGTCACTATGCTCCAGAATCTCCCGCTCCTATAAATAAAAGAAATACAGGAGTGGAATAAAGACGTCTTCCCCAGCAGAAATCCAGAGCAGGTTTCTTTCGTGTTCTTCCCTTTTCTATGTGTCTCTCCCTCCTCCTGCAGATCTGTGTGTGTTTTTTCTTCCTGTGTACTGATCCTCCCCTCCCCATATCTGAATCAGATCCTCTGTCTCAATTCCTCTCTTTTTTAATAGCTGCATACATGCTCGCATGCATGAGATCAAGCCTGGATGGGGGTGTGTAAGAAACAGACACAGAAAAAAAAGCTGAAATAAGGAAACCAAGGACAGCCCCAAAAGGACTTGACTCGAACTTAACTAATAATCAGTGCTGTCTCTGTGTGTCTTGTGCCAGTCACTTTGTGTTGCTGGCAGACGAGAGAGAGATTGGGTCTGTCATATCAAGTTTTTTTTCCTTTGCATCCATCTGAGGGGGCTCTCAAAGTGAATTGTGTCATTCTGCCAGATCCTAGTACATTGAATTGCTCCTCGTCCAACGCGTGAAGAGTTTTTTAACCGGTGCCCCTTTACCTTTCCGCACAAAACAGGAAGATTGTGGGGATCCCGACGACCTCTCTGCCCTGATCAGCAACCTATCGTATTGCAGAAGACAATAAGGAAGAGGATAGCACCAGTAATAGAGCGGTCTTTCTAGAAGAGAACAAAAAAGGAAAGAAAAGAAGAAAAACTAAAAAGTGAAGACAAACTTATAAACCTGGAGTCATTACTTATGATCCATGGGCAGAGTTTTAGCCCATCCCAGGCAACCTACAGACAGCCTTCGAGCAGTAAGTACAAATCTACCAATCCGATACAATACTTTGAGATGAATTAATCGCTTTTATTTATTTATTACTTTTTTTGTAATTAATTTAGAGTTAAATATAGGCATTGTCACAGTTAAGTCCCTTTCTTGTACACACAAGGTTATTGCAGGGCAATGAAGCAAGTCATGTGTGTGTATGTATAAATATTATACATCTTTACTGCTGCGAAGCTCTTAAAGTTTATGGCAGCTACTTTGCTATAACTTTAAGCAGTGGAGTTGTCTTGTGCGTGCCACAGAAACCTGCATGAAAACTTCTTGAACAGGTTTAACTTAAATGAATCCTTCCGAGGGATTCTGAAGACTGATTGTAAGTCAAAGATATACGACATATATATATATATATATATATATATATATATATATATATATATATATATACACATATGTACTCAGAATAAGTATATATATATATATATATATATATATATATCTATATATACCTGTAAAGTATATAGCATATACATGTGTGTTTATGTATATAAATATCTATGTATATAAATAAATACTATATATACATATATGACATTTTTAATGATGTGTGTTTAAAATGGAAATGGAATATGGGAGTATTATTATTAGAATCTGTAAAAAATATATAAAATAATAATAATTGAAATATTTTGTGCTACTGCTACATCCAGTTTAGAGTATATGATACCTAAGCTCTTTCCATTTGCTTAATTTTTTTCTTAACCCCTCCACATAGATCCATATTATTGCGATCTGCCAGGGAGAGCATTGTCCCCGAACCAGAACAGCATGGAGTTGAGATGTGACAGTCCCATCTTAAGGGACAGTCCAGACCGGAGAAGCAACAGTCCAGATGATAAAAGTCCTCCTCCAATCAAAGTGGCCAGATTGGAGCAGAACGGGAGTCCATTAGGAGCCAGGGGACGATCAAACGGCTCGCTCACCAAATCTGTGGGAGGTAATGAAGCAGCACTTTTAATGTATACACAACAAAGTGGTAATAATACAATGGCATCGAGAGTCAAGGTTCATGTTGACTATGGCTTTTTTGCCTTTGGTGTTGCATTACAGGAAGTTAGTTTCAGCTTGTTCTTTGTTGTAAATATAGAGTGGGGTGACCCAAGGGTTGGCATGTTGCAGGCACAGTGCCACTGTGAGTTGTTGGCAGCTCTATGTCACTGTGATGTAAATGTTTCTAGTTATTCCTCGACAGTTTGCAGTCATTTGTTTCCTGCTTACCCAATTTACCTGTGCTCCCCGCCAAATCTGCATGCAAGATTCTGCTACAAAGATTAGCCTTGTGTATAATGCAGTGGTACCCTCGGGTCGGAATTCTAGTTTTCACTTATGTTGAGACAACATATGTTTATCATTCTCCGTTCATGTTTTCAGGCAGCAGTTGACACCGTTTACTGTGTGGTTAATGCCTCTTAGGTGATTACATGCTTTTGCAATAAATTATAATCTTGTATTGAGATTTTTTGGTCTTTTTGCTATTGCTACCACTACCAGAATTAAACAAATATTATTACTTTGGTCAGTAAAGTCGTTTTGAAGAATTTTGTCAGATGCGTCATTATGAGGTTCATTTAAAATAATTAACATGATATAAATATCTATATTCAAATCAGTTTACATCTATCTATCTATCTATCTATCTATCTATCTATCTATCTATCTATCTATCTATCTATCTATCTATCTATCTATCTATCTATCTATCTATCAATTCAATTCAAAGAAGCTTTATTGGCAGGACCAAATACATATTAGCATTGCCAAAGCAAGTAAGAAGTAAGGGAATGAGGGATAGGGACTGAGGGCTTGGGGATAGGGACACATCTAGGGTCGGGGTTATACAAGTCCATGGCATATCATGTCTCTCTCAGTTTATGGCATGCAGTGACATATTGTGCCGCTGTGCCCACTGTTGTTTCCTCTTCACCCAGCAGGATGTAGAGTTTCTCTTCCTCTTCCATGGAGCTGAAGTCCGGTAAGAGATCAGAGAGTCTCCTGAAGTGAGTGTCCCTTACTGCTGAGTATTTGGAGCAGTGTAGCAGGAAGTGGGCCTCATCCTCCACGGCCTCCTGGTCGCACTGTTGGCACAGTCGGCTCTCCCTGGGCTTTTAGGTCTGTCTGTGGCGCCCGGATTCGATGAGCAGGTTGTGGGCGCTCAGTCTGTAGCGGCTCAGGATCTGTCTGTCTCTGGGGTTTGGCAGTTTCTCCAGATATGGCGCCAGTTTATATTCCCGCTGTAGACTCCGGTATATTGTCAGTATCTATCTATCTATCTATCTATCTATCTATCTATCTATCTATCTATCTATCTATCTATCTATCTATCTATCTATCTATCATCTATCTATCTATCTATCTATCTATCTATCTATCTATCTATCTATCTATCTATCTATCTATCTATCTATCTATCTATCTATCTATCTATCTATCTCATATCTATCTATCTCCTATCTATCTATCTATCTATCTATCTATCTATCTATCTATCTATCTATCTATCTATCTATCTATCTATCTATCTATCTATCTATCTATCTATCTATCTATCTATCTATCTATCATCTATCTATCTATCTATCTATCTATCTATCTATCTATCTATCTATCTATCTATCTATCTATCTATCTATCTATCTATCTATCTATTCAGAGCTACTGTATTTAAAAATAATAATAAAGTTTTCATAACATATGAGTTTAAAAGTATTGTAGGCAATAGGTAATTTAGATGTTTGTGATGATGTCTCACATTGCGTACAAACATATTAGGTGTATTATAGTGTAGCTGCTAAGTTCTTGGTGAATGTGATATATGTGGTACATAAAATGAACTATATGTAAAGGCCGTAGGCTTCAAGGCCTTTTGTCTTTTTCTACACTTTAGTAATTTTACTGCCTTCTTCTAATTTCTATATTTATTTAATACAACATTAAAAATAAATGTATCTAAAATTAATAATAATAACAATATTAATAATGAACTAGCAGTGTAGATGAGATTGTTACACTAGTAATATGACCACACAGTTAGCTTGTATATTCAAATGATTATTTTCCATGTATTCTAGCGTATGCACATATATTACATGGATTTTTTTTTTATAAAGGTAACTATATATGTTATATACTGACATGTATAGAGTTGCAAGATGTACTTTATATAGCTATGTATAAATTCCACACAAAAGAGAATATCTTATAGTGTTAGTGCTATTGGGAATGTGTCATCAGTTTCACTAATACTCTTAAACAGAGCTCAGTTGACACACAGAACCCCAAATGCCGCCTTGAAAATGAGCAGGAGGTGTGTAAATATCTCTGGTGCCAGAAGACGTGATATTTAGGTTAATACTGCTCAGACTCAGTCCATTGCCTGCCTTGCAGACGTCCTGGATTGTGCCATGTGGCATTGCTAATACGAATGACCCCTTGTGCTTGGTCTGACCGTTGCCCTTTAATCATTTGAAAATCATGTATAGATTTGTCTGGCCGATAGTGTTTAGTTTTCTAATTAACGTCACAATTCTGCAGACAGACCACACTTTGTGCTTCTGAGCTTGTGCTGTTGTGTGCAAAGACTGGAATCCTGCTGTGCAATGTACTTCTTGCAGCTACAGCACGTAAACAGTCAATGCAGGAAATGTTAGACTGTCCAAAAACCGGTTTTTAGGGTCACTGAAAATAAGTGTCTGTGAGGTGGAGGTGGTGGTGAGGGCGTTTATTTATCCCGTAAGACTTTTAAGTAGAGAGAATTTTAGGATTTAAAATGTATCTTAGTGTGGAGGTATAATAATGAAAGTGTTATTACAGCAATTGTCAATATGTCTCCATTTCATTCATATTAAATCAGCCTATATATCTATATATGTATATATATATATATATATATATATGTGTGTGTGTGTGTGTGTGTGTAGAGAGAGAGTGTATATATATATATATATATACATATATACTAACTCTTTGTACACATGTATTGTATATATAAACATATACTGTACAGTATCTATGATAATATATATATATATATATATATATATATATATATTTGTGTATATATGTATGTAACAATAGTTTGCCCACGAATCTGTCCGTCCACCTATTTGTCTGTCTCTCCATGAGGATAAACATATTTTGTTACCTTTTCTCCATACATAGTTTTGCATAACCGTGAAGTATTTGTTGTTCCGTCAGACATAGTTGCGAAGTTGTCTATCCTTAACACGTTAATTGCCACAATACATTTAGTTTTGTATCATATGGTCTTTTAAATGCTTCCTGATAAGCAGGAGAGTAGCCTTGAAAACCCACTCCATGGGATGAATGCAAAGTTCCCGTCCACAAAGATGTTCGCACATTCATTTTGGAATGGCCTTACGCTTCTCCTGCTGGGATAGGCCCTTTGTCACTTTACCACAATTCTTTCAATTATTAACATGCCCTTTTTATAAACACCACATATAGCTCAAATTTCCATATTACGCGGTGGAAAATTGTCATTTAGTTTAAACAGCCTTTATCTTGTACAATTACCATCCAATATTTTGAAAGGACCGTACATAATAGGAGGTAATATTTCAGTTATTCAATTGTTCACTTCAACATTTTGTTAATTTTCCATTAGGCGTTTAGTTTTTTTTTTAAAGATATATTTGTGGACAGAAAATACATATTTAATTATGTGTGAAGGATACTCAATCCTAAAGCAGTTAGGGAAGGACATCTTTGATAATTTAATGCCGTTATTTGATAATTGATTTACTTGTTTGATTTCAGATCAAAAGCTTTTAGTGGAAGTAACCAAAAGAATTTTCATTAAATTTCAATTTTCTAATGATTATCAGTGGGCTTCATGCTCTTTTGGAATGGGTTGTGATGTACTTTACATGATAGTTGGTAAAAGCAACAACTTGTCTGTGTTTTATACTCTTATGTCTATGGTTTAGGGAGCCTTCGGCATTTGGCTAATGAGACAGATGATGAACCATGTTTTTCAAAAATATTTATTAAAATGTATAGTATTGGGATTTGTGGCAAATGGAACCTTAAAATTAAATAGTTATTCGTATCAATTGTGAGATTGAGTATTAAGCATGTTATTAGTATTTTGGAAACATGATGTACCCAATTCTGGGATCTGTAGTTTGTGAAAGCCTATGAAAATTAAACAAAGATTACGTCTGCTGTAGAAGCTTCATTTGACATGATGATGATATCCGCTGTCACACTTATAATCACATTCAGCATTTTTTTTTTCATTCCTTTAAATTTAGTAACTTTAGATACTGTGGTTTAATTATTAGAAACTATGATGCACAGCCAAGAGATATGAGCGTCGAATGTCCTCCTCTTTCTAAGCTTGATTTACAGTTACATATGAATACATCATAACTGGTTGACCATTAGTATTGGCTTATAGTCATCAGTTTTCACGCAAAGCAATTGGCTTCCCAGCAAGTAGTCACATTGGATTGTGCACTATGCCTGAAATGACGATATCGTGTGCCAGTGTTTGGTATTAAGTTGGCATGCCTGAGCAGAAGAGAACTTAACTTACAATATTGTTCCTCACTGCTCCAATACATGTGTTAGGGTAGGCTTCAACCCATATTGCTAAACGGTCTAGTGGTGTGTTCAGTTTCTTTTTTAACAAACGTTCAGCCACAACCTGGACATGATTATAAACCACCAGACAGAGACAGACGGCTATGGGAGGCTCACTGCCTACTGAATACGCACTGTGCTTCCAACCCAAAGCTGATGTATATCCTAAATTCTCCACTTGTGTTTATGGGATAAGTACGGTCTGTCTAGGAAAACACTGCTGGTTAGCCAACAATAAATCTTTTGCTAAATTAAAAGTTGACTGCTTAGCTTGTAAACACTAAATAATTTGTGTTGAAGCTATTTACAAAGGGTTTGTCGGCCTGCTAAGGAGAGGGGCAGTTAAAGTCTTTGAGATGTGTGATAATGATTTTTTGTTAAATTCACGGCAGTGTAGTAAATCTAGCAGCACCCAAATTGCGCTTTCTACATGGTTGACCTGTCTTTTACTGGGATGTAGAGTTGGTGGTCAAGGATGGACGTTGAAGCAATGCTGAGTTTTTTTTACTCAATCGGTTAATCTGTATTATTTAATACAACAATAGGCTCCATATTACTAAAATAATTGACATTTTAATACTATATAGTGTCAAATGTGTTGGCTATGAGAGTGTAGGTATATTCAGAATACATGGAGCGTCAGCGTAATGTTTACACATAATCTTTATGTATGAATGTATACATTTTCAGATATCAGTTCGCTGATCAGGGTTGTAATGTTACACACTTTCAACGGTTGATGAAATGATTTGTCCAAGGTCACAAGGAGATGACACTGGGATTTAAGCATGGGCCTTCAGCCAGATTTCCAGTGCTTCATACAGATTTCAAGTTCATTAAAATACATTTTAGCTAAAGCTGTTAGGTAAATTGAGACAAAAGGATTACAAAAAATCCAGTTCACAGCCCTTTGCTGAGGATCTTTCATGTTAACATTAAGTATAGTTCTTGGCATGCTCTGCTCATAGGCTGTTATTTATTAACTTTATTTTACCTTATTTTTTTAATGTCATAGATTATCTGGTCATATAGCCATTGTTAATATCAGTTTACATACAATATATATATAGATTAAGATATCATATCACAACCTCTTAAATCTGCAAATGTGTGCACATAAACATATACATTGCACGCACCAGAATATACATGTTATAGAGAAACATATAAAACACACTTTTAGGTAAAGTTTCCGGTGAAAAACCTATAGGATGTCATCATATTTATAAAATAATGGAAATGCTATTCCAGGATCACTTTTACAATTTTCCCATACTTTATATATATTTATTGACTCAAGGCAGCCATACCTAATAGGTATTTATCTTGATTTTATAAAGACGTAGTATCATTGAATGTATAAGTGATTTTGTATTTTGCCAAGGTTGCATTTCTCAGAGACAAGAACGTCTTGAAATTCTGTGCCGGCAACAAACATGTTAATGTTGTTATTTCAGTCTTGCATTGGTTTGTGGAAATTATAAATGAATATTATATTTTATGTTAAAAAAAAATTCTCAGACTATATCTATATCAGGAGAAGGAGGATGTGTTCATATGTGTTTTTTTTAAATGACTGTAGATCCAAATTCCTTAGCTAAGGCCCTTTTCCCTCATCCCTAAAGACTGCGTATATGCACATCACATGTGCCTCTTATATGCGTGTCCAATATGATTGTGGCATAGAACTGGGAGCTGCTAAGCTGCAAACTGCGATTAGGATATTCGACCATATCCATTTCCAATTTTGAATAATTTTCTATATACCCAGATATTTTATTTATACATGTGTCAGTTCTACAAGAAAACTGCTCACGAATCTGGCACTGGCTTTACTCATTGCTACATTTTAACAATACATAACAATAACAATTCTTGCCAGGTCGGTGCGTTGATGTTACGAGCATTAAGGATGGACAATTGTGTCTTCAAAGACACCGGTAGAAGAATTTAAAAGGCTAAAATGAAATATAGGGAAATTTGTAAATTATTAGGAATCTATTTTTTTTTTAAATGACTTACATTTGGTCACTGCTTGCTGCACATTATAGGCTTTCCATACCAGAGGTAGGCTAATTCTGGTTTGGACTTGTATCAGAAGTAGTGTGTGTTATTTAGGCTGCATAGCAATACAGTACGATGTCCCTTAATGAGACACTTTAATCGTCGCTGACCATTGTTACAATGTTGGCGGTCATGTAATAAACAATACCATTGGCCATATCCACGCTCATTGACCCAAACACAACATCTTTCCATTAATGGGCAGTTTTATACCATTTACAATGGTGCCAGGCTTCACTAGAGGACTGGCATCGATATGTGACCTAGCAACTATTACAGATCACACAAGACTTATGAGTACTGCGGATTGCGAGAATGTTCACAACACTATTAATAAATGTGAACATTTTATAGTTTGTGTAGAATCTTTCATATCTATTGCATTTATAAGGGGATTGAAATTACCTGTTTATATTAATACCATTATATATTTCTTTATTTTATTACGGAGGGATCAGAATTTAGGCCAGATGCGGATGAACGTCATTGTGCAGCCTTAAATGCTAAAGCAAATATTCAAGGATGTGTTAGTGATGTATTTTAGTCCTTTTAATTGGTCACCATATAAAGATACGTATTTGATAAGTGTCAGATATAAAAGCTATTTGAATAACACCCTACAGTGAAGTGCAGAAAAGCTGCGTACATTTCCTGATATTTGTATCTCGTAATATGGAGAACAGAACAGACAATACTTTGCTTCAAGGACGATTTAGACATCTCTTATTTGGATATGTTCTTCTGTGAATGAAATATTGGAATAAGGCCTGGCCAAGCTTAGTATGCGTCTAGAACTTAGCGTTAACATGTCTATTATGTTCTGTATGGGTATAGAACTGTTTAAACATAAAGATAATTATTTGTAGCTTTATGTTTTGAAAGAAATGTTGAGAAACGCAATTTCCAAGCTGTTAATACAAATGGGCCACGATAACTTAGTGCTTTGATATGTTTGCCACTTGACATACGTTTACTTACATGATCTCATCAACATTACTAAAGAAAAAAAAGAATAATTTCATTGGTGTTTTTTTTTATTACATTTTTTATCTTTTTTTTTTGCTTGTTGTCACTTTGCATCAAGTTTTTTTGGGTCCTATTAAGGCAGTGTTCATCTTAGATTATGTTAAAAAATAAAATTATCCTTTGATGGGTCCTATTAATTTCTATGCAAAAATAGACCAACTTATATCAGTTCTGTTGGGAATTAAGAATTTGGAAACAAAAATTCTCAAGTGAATAGAGCCGTTCTACATGTTTGGATCATGATGAATGCAAATTGATATAATTTTATTCACCCGTTTAAAATTAGCTTAGATCAATTGCACAAAAACATAAAATACGCTAGTAAAAACAATGTGAACGCACTCTAAATTCATCCATCGTGATTATTATTGATATGACACTGATAAGACACTATGACATGGCAAGGAGTGGTGTCTGTACTCAAAATCAGTACTAGCACATTGACAAACTCAGCTCTACTACATCTGTGTGAACTTGATGGTCACAGGTCAGAGAATGCCATAGTGATGGAGGTACTGAGAGCGAAGGGAAGCATTTGGACCAATGGTCTCACTCCATGTATTTTATGAGGAGTTCCTGAATATCCAAGACACATTTTTCCATCCATAGCTTATTAGCAAGAAAGCTAATGCTATAATCCCTGGGTGCTGTGTAATAGTCCAGACTCTCAGGACCATGTATGTGGCAGTTATATACCTTTTTAACATTTTTATTCATTTTATATTTTTTATTACATATACAAATGACATCATAAAGTGATTTAGTAAAGAAAAAAAATTCTCCATGGCTTCTTGAATTTCCCTATAAGCACATCCTTGACCCTTGACTGCAATGTTACGCACTCTGCTACTGGAGTGATCGTCTTTTAAGATGTTGTAGTAATAAAGAGTTAAATGGTTTACATGTGACATGCACTTTTGTGTTAAGTAACTAAGTTATGCTGCCTCGTGACAACATTTTATGTCGCTGGCTGAGATTTATTTGAGTGGGTGAAATGATTGATCATATTCACATGTGTACATATTGCAGTATATTACTTTTTTTTTTACTGGTTTTCATCCAGAATATAGTTGTAAGGCATTTCAATGGGCCCATGCATTTTGCCATATAACAATATGGCGGTAAACAGTAAATACAGCATGCTCCATTGAATGCCATATATAGGACCTCTTCTCTTAGAAGCAATGTGATACGGCACCCCGCAGAAACTATGAGGGCCACAATATAGTGCACAATATAGTTTTATATTGCGCACCACATTACAGGCCGAAATGTAGAATCATTGTAGCGGTGCTTTTTTTCCTTTATAACTTTTTTTGAGTATAAAGTTTTCCTTTCTACTTGGATCCATTTCCGGGTCTTTTTATTTTTTTAAATTGAATAAAACTGCATCTTCTGTGCTGCATAACCTTGGCCTTAAGGGCATGTTCAGACGTGGCGGAATTCTGCAGACACTGTCCGCATCAATGGCGCACATAATCCGCGTTGCAGATTCCATTGCGGTTTTGGCTAAAATGTTAAGTAAAATGCTGCGGATTTGTCATTGCGGATTCAGGTGCAGATCACACCCTGCTCTCTTTCAAACATTCCATCCCAGTCTGGGTATAGACGTCGACATACATAGGTCCAGCCAGAATGATGAAATATCCTGTTCCTGAAAGCTATCCGCAACGCAACACACATAACATCTGCGGATTTCATTGCGTAATTTTGAAACTCCATCGAAGTCAATGGAGAAATTCCACAACAGGTACGCATCAAGTCCGCAACAGACAGTGTATGCTGCGGACAGAAAATTCTGCACCACGGCCTATGGTCCGCAGCAGAGTTTTCTGCAACGTCTGCAAGAAGATAACTAAAAAGGTGTGGAAAACAATGGACCGACTGTCTGCTGCAGATTTCCACTGTGGACTGTCCGCAGCAGAATTCCACAGCAATTACGCCACATCTGAACGTGCCCTAAATGATTCCCAGTACAAGTCTTTTTTGCGTGCCTCTTCCCCCAACCCATAAAAAATAACTTTAGGCTCGATTCACACAAAGCTTTTTGCTGAGTTTTTCATGCCGTTTTTGCGCCCGATGTTAAATTAAAGTGTATAGTAAAATATAAAATGCACTACACACATCTGCATTTTGATTTCTGCCATTTTTAAGACAATTTTGTGGTCAGAGGTGTTTTATTCCAAACACAGCATGCTCTGGGTATGGCTTTTTTTCCCAGGCGTTTTTTCCCATAGGCTTCTCTATAGGACTAGAAAAATACAGTGCCAGAAAAAAATGCATGCACAAAATGAAACTAAATGAAAAACACCAGCAAAAACACCACTAAAAACGCCTTCAAATGCATGTTACATTTAAAAAACGTCAGCATTTTTTAATGCATTTAAAATTGCCCAAAAAATTCGGTGTGAAGGAGGCCAGGATCACACACACAATTTTGATGCAGTTTTTGGTGCACTTTTGCGTCTGCGGGTTTTTTTTTTAATCCAAACTCTGGGTGGACACAAAAGAAAGGAGATACATCAGTCTTTTGTTTTTATCCCTTTCCTTCCTTTTTAATCCATTTCTGGCTTTGGCTAAAAAAAACTGCACCAAAAACTGCATCAAAACCATATTTGTGATCCTGGCCTTACTGTTCTTTGTCGCACTATTGATACAGAATAGAAGTCCTCCAGCTCATTTTCTCTGCATAACATTACATATTTCTCTTGTTGTGCATTCTATTAAACTATATATATATATATATATATATATATATATATATATATATACACACACATATATATATATATATATATATATATATATATATATATATATGAAAATTCAAGTAGTCACAAAATCCTGTGCTGCTAGAAAACTCCCGGCAGCAGAAGGAACTGAACATTGTGCAGCCTGTTGGCAGTGGACAGGTTAAATTGTCCTAATAACCAGGCAGTATTTAGTAAAATCAAAAGTGCTTTGGCGCTGACAGCTTTATATCCCTACTGGGTAATATTCGCTTACTTGAATTGGCAAGGTCTTTCGTCTAGTAATTTACTCCATAAGATTTCAGCATAAAGGCGGGTGATTGATGACTGCAAATGCCTATTTATGAAATTGTTGATTAGAACTTGTAAATCCACGGGGAGTAATTGCATTCCTTTATTTTTACCCATACAGTATTGTAAATAATATTGTTTGCAGATATTGTGATTTATTTTTATTTGTTCCCTTTGTGAGCTGTGGCTTCTGGTGTGCAGAGTTAAATTGTGTCTAAATACTTTTCAGTTTCTTTCTGCTACTGGAAAGATGTAAAACCTGTTAAACATTTGCGTGCTATAAAAATATTTGTTCAGGATTTACACACAGAACAGAAATATTATTGTCGCCCATAGAAATGTATAATATTTTCTTTAGAAAAACCTGAAAAGGATTCTAATAATGAGAGTGATTTGCCCCAGGTGGAAAATGTAAAATGTTTAGTGACAGTGAGAATGCTCAGCTGATTCCGGTAGGGTATCATCTTAGGCGTCATGTACATGACCGTAGTTTTGCGGCCGTATACTTTCCGCAAGTGCAGAACTGCAATTGCGGATAGTATAAAACACATGCTAACCTATGGGCCAATGCACACAATGGTTTCCACGGTCCGTGTATTGCCCAGAGACCGACCACAAAAACAACAGGACATATCATCATATGTTCCACAATTGCAGTCAGTGAAATTAATGCACATCTTGCGTGTGCACGGTCCGTGATTGTGGACGGCCTGCGGATGACACTTCGCGGACGGTCCGTGCCGTAATCACGGACCGTAGACACAGGTATCGAACTGTGGGAAAAACTACCCCTCCCCCCAAAATCATCACATTGTATTAGCTAACCCCACAAGAGTTCTAATGCCACGTCACGTGGTCATCCTTTTGTTGGCACAATAGTTATTGACCGTAGTGAATATTAATATTTAGTTAAGGAGAAACTAGTTTGAGAATTGCATAAATAGCAATTGCTTAACATGATGGTAATATCTGAAAGGTGAAAGTGTAAAAGATGACTCTGATTATAAGGACTCACACATACTACTATATTACGGCTCTTTACAATCTCAGAGTTGTAAAGAGCCGTAATACGGCGCTTCTGTATGTCTCTAATTTCATACGGAAGCATCTAAAGCTTTTTTTCAGTTAGATTTTAATGTGAATCAGACAGACAAATATCATACCAAGTTCCATCGGGGTCATTGCTTTTAGGGAAGGATATCTTCATAGTACATAACTGTGCGGAGGCAGTATATGTCGGCACATGGAGTGCCTACGTTTCTGTAGTATGGAGCTTCAGGGGCTCCGTGTACCTCTGTACAGGCTCCAAATTTAATTTCCTGCACTCACCCTGCAACACCCCGGAATATATATGTAGGATTTCATGCATGCAGCTGTGTTGTACAGATCCATAATACAGTGGCCATAGCCTGCTTAGGCCCATACTGTACCTCCGTGTCCCTATGAATTTATAAGGATGCCATGCAGAAGTTTTTTCTCACGGTTTCTGTACAAATGCGCCAGATATAAATAGTGGCACATTCCATCGCTTGCCTAGTACGGAGAGACTTCTACCTAGAAAACATTGTTGTGTTGAGAGAATACAGGATGCTTTCCACTTACATTTCCTACTGCCCTTAGGCTACTGTTAGATATTCCCACTTGTTAAGGGGTGCAAAGGTAGAAGTCACGCCAGGGCCATGGCGCCTGACGGTGCCTCAAAGCCCCTCTGCCACATAAGAAGACACCAGTGTTATAAATCGCACATGGTGGGTGGGAGGCTTTGTTACAGGTTTTGCATTAGTGCCCAAGAGCTTGAATTTACGTCTCTGGATGTGCTTGGTCGTCCAGAGAAAGAGATGTTCTTTGTAGCTGCCCTCGACATGCTGATTGATGAAAGTCCAAATGAGAGACGCCCCTCTATTAACTGAGAATGCCCTAATACAGTATTGGAAAATGCGTTTTTCTAAACCAGATGACCTCTTATAATTAATATGTACAGATTTAGATGTAAAGTGTAAAACTTGAGTATGAATTTTTCATAAATATATTTGAAACCCTGGTCATTATATGATGGTTGAATGCTTGAATGATGCGGAGGAAGGAAGAAAAAAAATATAACCATAAAGCATTAACCAATTTGCCCTAAATAGGAAAAATTTCCCTTCTGATCCCAGGTGGCGATCAGACTGGATCAACATTCTATACATTGACATAGGCGCTGATATTTTTTTGTTCTAATAAATTATCTTAGCCTTTATTTGAAGATATCTATTATTGAATTATAAGGGAACTTGGAATGTCCGCAGCAACTTAGCATGTTTATTATTAGGCCTCTGATTTTAAAAATATAAATTATACAGACAAATTTCTTTATTTCATCACCCACTGTTCTAGAAATTCTGATAATCCGTTACTTATTTCTGGCATAGGGAATATCACAAGGCAGAAAGTCTTAGACTGAGCAAAGATAATCATTTCTAATATGCTGATAGCAGTTTGACATTGATGGTGGTTGGTTGTCGTGAATGTTCTTGACCTCTACGAGTAAGTTTGCTACACTTTTCTATGACTATATGTAAATTGTCAAATATCTTCTGGCAACTTTTACTTGCTGTTTATGGTAGATGGCAAGATTATAGAAATATTATTGTATAGGGAATTACAACTAGCAAATGTATTCTGCACATTAAAATGCTTTGGACAATCTCCTTTTGTTAGAAGTGTCCCTTGACTATACACTGATCACAGGGTGTCCCCAATGCTGTGACCTCGACCAATCAGCTGCGTCCTCCAGAGAGAGAGAGAAGGTTTTCGTAGCTGCTTTCTGCTCCGGCCAGTTGATAGAGGTGTTGTATGAGGGTCTCTCTCTATTAACTTAGAACGCCCTAATAGAGTATTTGAAAATGAGTTTTCTTACCAGACAACCCCTATTTATTATATGAATACACTTTAACGGTAAAGATGGATTCTAAAATTTGCATACAATGTTTGTAACTGTTAAATCTTATTTAAAAACACATTTTACATCATGTTTCAGAATTTAACCCTCAAATTACCCTGTTTTACAAATGATCCTAAAGTACCTATACATTTACTATAGTCACTGTTTTGGCACTTTAATTAGCATGCGGTGCCGTTACACTGTCTGATTCTGATATCACAGACTGTTTGTAGTTACATACCGTATCACACAATTTTAATAGCTCAGTAAAGAAAAATTATATTGAGTTATTCTTAGGCTGGATTCACACGACCTATTTTCAGACGTATTGGAGGCGTTTTACGCCTCAAATTACGTCTGAAAAACCGGCTCCAATACGTCGGCAAACATCTGCCCATTACTTTCAATGGGCTTTACGATGTACTGTGCCGACGACTTGTCATTTTACGCGTCACTGTCAAAAGATGGCGCGTAAAATTACAGCCTCGTCAAAAGAAGTGCAGGACACTTCTTGGAACGTAATTGGAGCCGTTTTTCATTGACTCCATTGAAGAACAGCTCCAAATTACGTCCGTAAAAGACGCCACCAAAACGCGAGTACATGCAATTACGTCTGAAATTCAGGAGCTGTTTTCTCCTGAATACAGCTCCGTAATTTCAGACGTAATTGCAGTTATCGTGTGCACATACCCTAAGGCTATATTCAGACGAGCGTGTCCGATTTGCGTGCGTAAAAAATGCAGCATTTTCCATACATTTTATGTCCTTGTGCCATCAGTGTGCATTGCGTATTGGAATCAGTGTGCTTTGCGTGTGGCATGCGTTTTTCACGTCCAAGCAAGCACTTCTTTTTTTTTTTTTTTTTTAATTTCTCTGCATTTCTTTGTAACTGATGTGTGAATCACGGACAGCACACGGATGTCCATGACTAGGTACGCAAAAACACACCAATATAGGACATGCAGTGAGTTTCACGCAATGGACACTCGCTGCATAAAAATCCACTCATGTCTGAATAGCCCCATTGAAATGCCTGGGTCTGTGTGCTGTGAGTTATTTCAACGCACATCACATGGACAAGGAACACGCTCGTCTGAATGAGCCCTTAGGCCACGTTCACACATTTCAGAATTTTTCCGCTGCAAATGTTGGTGCAGATTCGGGGCAATTACTCAACGAATCTGCACCAACATCTGCATATTTGACAGGTAATTCAGACGTTGCAGATATCACAGGGGACTTGCCACAGATTTCAGTTTTTGCATTGCAAAGGCTGAAATCCGCAGTGAAATTCCGCTTCTTCTCCACAATGTAATGAGCATGCTGCGGAGGGAAAATTCTGCACCGCAGCCTAAATTCCGCAGAGTTATTTTCTACAACGTCTGAACTAAGTTTCCTAAAAATGTATAGAAAGAAATGTAAAAAACGGCTGCTGCAGAATTCCACTGCGGACTGTCCGCAGCGGAATTCAACAGCAATTCCGCAACGTCTGAACATGGCCTTGGACACTTGCTGCTGGGAATGACCTTTAAGAGACAAAGAATAGATCCAGAGAGATTTTTATTTATTTATTTTCTTTTTCTAGGGCCTAATGCTTTGACATCATTCAAATGCTATGTACACCTTTGACATAGTTTTTTTTCTTTATTTTTTTAATATATATACGGTGCATCGGTGTGATTGGTGCAACTTCCTAAATACATTTTATTAAAAATTATGTTTACTTTTTGAGATACAGCTGCTTTGCATTCAGTATAAAGAGCAGCTGTAGCTTGCAATGAATTTTTGTATCCGTCAGGTCTGCTGGTCTGACCGGTTCAGTGTCAGTGGGTCCTGCGTGTCTCTGACACACAGGATTGAGCTGTTAACTATCACATATAAGTTCATAACAGATATGATCGATTACAGGTGGATCCTGCATGTCAGAGACACGCAGGACCTGCTTTCACTGAACCCGTCGGTCCCGCTGACCTGATGGATTCAGGTCATAGCAAAGGTGTACATAGCTTTTAACATTTAGTGAGCTCTTTATAGGATCCATGTATTGCACTGTATGCATGTGATCTACACAATACAAAATGTAGAAGTCACCTTCTATGAGTGCTGTAAACGATTCACATTAACTTACTGTAGAGTTATTATTATTGTTATTTTAAATTTTTTAAGCTATATATCTTTCCTATATCTCTCCTATATTTTAATGGATGAATGATCTTTAAGAGAAGATCTATAATAAGCGATCACTATGATAAGCTACTATGGTTATCATAACTGAGCTTTTTTCTTTTTTTGCTTTTCATGACAACATCAGCATAGACAAGTAAAGGTCTTATTACACAGCCCGATATGGGCCAAGAAAACGAGCGCCGATCAACGAGGCAGCTCGTTGATCGGCGCTCGTTTGCTCCTTGCACAAGGAGATATGATTGGTTATGATAATTACTACGATCGTTCATCCCCATACATTTCTATCATGTCGGCAGCACATCTCCCTGTTTACAGAGGGAGATGTGCTGCCAACGATAATATTTATTGCTGCATAAACCAGCAGATCAGCCAATAAATAAGCGTTCATATGAACGCTCGTTTGCCCGATCATTGGCTCGTGTAAAAGGGCGTTAAGGCTGGGTATACAAACAATGTAAAAATTGTGCTGTGGAACTGGCCTTAAAATTTGCTTCAAAATCTACAAAAAAATCTCCACGTCTTACATGCAGATTTCGTGCAAATTTTGGTGCAGATATAGACATAGATTTTACTCGTTGCTTGGCAAAGAGTGAAATCTGCTGTGAAAATCTGCAGCATATTCGCAATAGATAGGGCATGCTTTCAATTTGAAAATTTGCATCATACCTAGAATTCACTACGGACTTTTTACACTGTGAGTAGATTGTACTGCACTTTGCTGTGGCATTTCGATTGCGGATTCTGCAACCAAAATTCTGCAACAAATATGCGATATGTGAACATAGTCTTAGAAGATGGAAGCTAAAACATGTCATTAGTTAAATTACTGCTACTCTTTCTTGGTAAGAATGTCCTCACTGTATATATACCGTATATTCAGATTGAAAGGACTCTTTAAATTATATTATTTAAAGTTCCTCTCTAATATTATGATTAGAGATGTACGAATTTACAGAAATTCATTTCTGGTCCGATTCGATCGAATCGCCCATCTGATTTGATCTAAATAAATTCACTGAGAATCTCTGAAAACCCTGAAAACTCGTGTTTGACCATCTGATGTCTTCTAGGACTGTATTAATCTATTTTAGAGCTCTTTAACACCAAGCCAGCATTGGTAATGTCATCCGCCTATACCCCGTACGATTGGCTGTGCTAGAGGGAGGGATAAACACAGTGCATTCTGGAAACGCTGCTTGCAAGGCATTATGGGGAAGCATACCTGAGGTCATGTAATCCTTTTTTTAATATGTAAAATGGCGACAAGTGCTCGTCTTAAGCCTTAGCCCACTATTATATCTTTATAACTCTTGTATTAATTACTTGTGTAAAACAAAGTAAACTATTAATACAGATGATAAAATTTGCTTTGAATTAGCCCAGCATTTGCCCCCCTAAAGATAGTAGCTGACCATGATTGACAATGGACTATGGCATAATACATCATCTCCATTTTATAAAGTTCATTAAAAGTTGTACTGTTTCTTTCTCTTTTGATGATAGGTACAATGATATATTCTGATAGGAAGAAGTATGTGTAAGCATAAGCATGCTAAACTCAGTGATTTACGTTGCCTTGTCCTTTATGTTGTTTTGCAGAAAATATGCACAGCCGTCTTCCAAGGGTGCATCAGTTACCACCAGAGAACGGGGTGCTAGTGGCCCTGACGCTTGCACCCCTAAGGCCACGTTCACACGTGGCAGAATTTTTCCGCTGCAAATTTTGGTGAAGATTCGGGGGAAATTACGCAACGAATCTGCACCAACATTTACATATTGACAGGTAATTCAGACGTTGCGGATATCACAGCGGACTTGCCACAGATTTCAGTTTTTACATTACAAAGGCTGAAATCCGCAATGAAATTCCGCTGCTTCTCCGCAGCATAATGTGCATGCTGCGGAGGGAAAATTCTGCACCGCAGCCTGATTTCCGCACAGTTATTTTTTGCAACGTCTGAACTAAGGTCCATGAAAATGTATAGAAACAAATTTAAAATATGGCTGCTGCAGAATTCCACTGCGGACTGTCCGCAGCGGAATTCAACAGCAATTCCGCCACATCTGAACGTGGCCTAATCCTATTCTTGTTGCTGGAAACTGTGAAAAGGTAGCTGCGCAGGATGTAGCTATTTTGCCTAATTCATCGATTGGGCATTTATTTATAACACTATCTGTCAGTGTTATTTGGGCACCTTAGGGGAATGATGTTTGTACACTGTATCAATGTATTATTTGCCACACAGCGCACCATCCAACCTAAAGCCGACTCTGAAAATATAGACAATAAAGTAGCAGTTTACCAACACGACCTGCAAGTCAATCCTCAGGGTGTAGAATTTAGCTCTAGCCTGGCAAATACATTGCTAGGCGGCAGTGAGATCAAATACAACAACATAATATGGGTCTGTTCTGAAAACCTGAACCAATGGGCAACGTTGAGTTATCTATAAATAAATTGTAATGTGATCATCAAATTAGTACAAATCATAGCAAAAATGTTAAGATGGCATGTATGCCCAGATAGCTTCAGTGGAGAAGTATAAAACATTCTGATGGCAATCCTGGTACTTAATACTGTAGAAGCTCCTGTTTGGTGCTTCTTTAAGGCTGGGTTCCCACGTAGCGTTAACGCTGCGGAATATCCGCAACGGAATTCTGTGCAGAAATTCTGCAGCATTTACAGTATTGGCAAAGTGAATGAGATTTAGAAAATGTCATGCCCACGCTGCGGAAAAAACTACACACAAAAGTCGTGCGGAAAGTGTACTGCGGTGCGTTTTTTAATTCCGCAGAATGCCAATTTATGCTGCATGTTCTGTGCGGAGATGCTGCGTGCTTGGGCCATAAACTTCAATGGGGAGCAGAAATTCTGCAACAGGTTTATGTTGTAGTTTTTACAGCGGAAACGCAGTAAAAGCCACTGCAAATCCGCAGGTGCACATATACTTTGCTACAACCAATGTTTAACACTAAATATGCTGCTAAAACCGCTGCGGAACAAACACAGCGTTTCCGCAGCAATATGAGCAGGAAAAACGCACTATTTGGTGTGGATTTCTGTGACAGATTTACCAGCGTTTTTCTTAAGATTCTGCTGCTGATATTCTGTTGTAGAAAATCTGCAGCGTATCCTGTGTGTGGGAACATACCCTAAGGGCATGGCCAGACGTGGCGGAATTGCTCTGGAATTCCGTTGCGGCCAGTCCGCTGCGGAAATCCGCAGCAGACATTTTCTCCATTGCTTTCCACTGCTTTTTAGTTGGGTTCGTGCACATGTTGCGGAAAACTCTGCTGCGGACCATAGGATGCGGTGCGGAATTTGGTGTCCGCAGCATACACTGGCTGTTGCGGACGTGTAGCGGACTTGTTGCGGACTCATTGCGGAATTTCTCCATTGACTTAAATGGAGATTCAAAATTCTGCAATGAAATCCGCAGATGCTATGTGTGTTTACGAACATGATATTTCTTCATTCTGCCTGGACCTATGTATTTCTAGGTCTATAGCCAGACTGAGGCCCCATGCACACTAACATAAAAACGCCCGTGATCACGGGCCGTTATTACAGCACGGGCAGGCCCATAGAAGTCAATGGGGCTCCCGTAATTACGGGTGACTACGTGTGTGCACCTGTAATTACGGGAGTGTTGCCTGGCGACGTCAGGAGATAGTCACTGTCCAGGGTGCTGAAAGAGTTAAACGATCGTCAGTAACTGTTTCAGCACCCTGGACAGTGACTTCCGATCACAATATAGATCAACCTGTAAAAAAAATAGAAGTTCCTACTTACCGAGAACTCCCTGCTTCTTCCTCCAGTACGGCCTCCCGGGATGACGTTTCAGTCCATGTGACGGCTGCAGCCAATCACAGGCCAATCACAGGCTGCAGCGGTCACATGGACTGCCGCGTCATCCAGGGAGGTCGGGCTGGATGTCGAAAGAGGGACGCGTCACCAAGACAACGGCCGGGTAAGTATGAATTTCTTTTATTTTTACTAGGGAAAGGGCTGTCCCTTCTCTCTATCCTGCACTGATAGAGGGAAGGGAAGTAGTCTTCACCTGAAGACGCAACGGCTAATCCGCATCAATTTAATGCCCATTTTAGGCAGAGCCGCAACAGAATATGCAATACAGATTATGTGCGGCATTGATGCGGACAGTGGCGGCAGAAACACGCCACGTCTGGTCATGCCCTAAGGGTTTTATTCACACATGGCGGATATATTGCCAATTTATTATCCAGTTTTGCAGATGAAAAATCTGCAGCGTATTTCATTAGCAGCAGAGGATAAGATTTTAATTTATCTCATCCATATGCGGCAGAAAATTTCCGCACAGAAATTGACCTGCAATTCCGATTTTTACATTTGTATAATGTCAATAAAACAAAATCCCCAACCAAGTCCTCATGTCTAACATGCCAATTCCGCTGTGAAGAAACAGCAATCTGTCACCAGAGAGACCATAAAAAGCATCTATAAGAGGCTCGTGGTAATGTGCTTTAGCTAGTGCTATTGCACTACCTGATTGGTGCCCCGAACTCCTGTTTGGTTCTGTGCAGAATATGCTAATTAGGATGTACGCAGCCTGTGCCATGGCAAGTGTCATGGCGATGCATCAATCTGGCCGGGTATGCTAATTGATGGAGAATAATTCTATAATAGTTCTATAATAGCCTGGCGCCATTACCAAGCCAACATGAACTTTTTATTAGTTTCCCCTTACTTAAAATCTTATCCCCACAACAAGGATTCCTCCTTCCAGGGATCGCAGTAGGTGGCTGCTGGCATATACCGATACCATAGAGACTCACAACTGCTGGTTCTTCTGGTGGTGTGCCCACTACCAGAGAAAAAGGCTTTTAGTTGAGTCCTTTGGTATAAGACTAATTTCCAAACTGTACAAACCGTACATAAGGTGCCACCGTCTCGATTTTTTTCATTCGTTTTCGCATCTACCTAGTTCTATAATACGGCATCGAATGGTAGGTGTCACAATTTTTCTTACTGTGAATTCTGTGTGAAATCCTCTGTATGCCTTAGTATGAAATCATACGTACAGTAGGGCCCTCAGAACTTTGTAGGTAATGCGTTATGGCTCTATATATATATATATATATATATATATATATATATACAGTGAAGGAAATAAGTATTTGATCCCTTGCTGATTTTGTAAGTTTGCCCACTGTCAAAGACATGAACAGTCTAGAATTTTTAGGCTAGGTTGATTTTACCAGTGATAGATAGATTATATTAAAAAAAACCAGAAAATCACATAGTCAAAATTATATATATTTATTTGCATTGTGCACAGAGAAATAAGTATTTGATCCCTTTGGCAAACAAGACTTAATACTTGGTGGCAAAACCCTTGTTGGCAAGCACAGCAGTCAGACGTTTTTTGTAGTTGATGATGAGGTTTGCACACATGTTAGATGGAATTTTGTCCCACTCCTCTTAGCAGATCATCTGTAAATCATTAAGATTTAGAGGCTGTCGCTTGGCAACTCGGATCTTCAGCTCCCTCCATAAGTTTTCGATGGGATTAAGGTCTGGAGACTGGCTAGGCCACTCCATGACCTTAATGTGCTTCTTTTTAAGCCACTGCTTTGTTGCCTTGGCTGTATGTTTCGGGTCATTGTCATGCTGGAAGACCCAGCCACGAGCCATTTTTAATGTCCTGGTGGAGGGAAGGAGGTTGTCACTCAGGATTTGACGGTACATGGTTCCATCCATTCTCCCATTGATGCGGTGAAGTAGTCCTGTGCCCTTAGCAGAGAAACTGTAAAGGATCTGCCAGGCACTGCTTCAGGGTTAACTCCCAGAATTAATCAGTCAACACCTGAGTGTACATCCCTGAGACAGACACCAGCTTCCTCCACTCAGGCTGGCAGGCTTAGGAGTGGGAGAGCCTATCGCAACCTGGCCAGACTCAGCTAGCTCCCGCCCTCGGTCTATTTAAGCCTGCTCTTCCTGTCCATCTGTGCTTGTGAATTCTTTCCCTGAGGTTTCCTGGCCCAGCTACAGCTCCTGCTACTTTTTGATCCTGCTCCATACAGACCCCGGCTTACCGACTACTCTTCTGCTTTTCGCTTTGTACCTCGCACTCTCCTGGCTTGACTCGGCTCGTTCACTACTCTGTTGCTCACGGTGTTTCCGCGAGCAACTGCCCATTTCCCTTGCTTGTGTTCCCTTGTTTGTTTGTCGTGTTTGTCATGCACTTACTGAGCGCAGGGACCGCCGCCCAGTTGTACCCCGTCGTCTAGGGCGGGTCGTTGCAAGTAGGCAGGGACAGAGTGGCGGGTAGATTAGGGCTCACTTGTCCGTTTCCCTACCCCCCCCCACCATTACAAATTCACAAGCCCTATACCTAGTCTACCCTGGTCCCTGACACCATTATGGAACCCCGTGAAACCCTGGCTCAGCAAATGCAGGGTCTCTCCCTACAGGTCCAGGCCCTGGCTCAGAGGGTCAACCAGCCTGAGACTACCTTGGTAGTTCCCCTCACCGCACCCCTTGAACCCCACCTCAAGTTGCCCGACCGGTTCTCAGGTGACCGGAGGGCTTTTCTCTCCTTTCGGGAGAGTTGTAAGCTTTACTTTCGCTTAAAGCCTCACTCCTCAGGTTCTGAGAGCCAGCGGGTGGGTATAATTATGTCCCGGCTCCAGGAAGGGCCCCAAGAGTGGGCCTTCTCCTTGGCTCCTGGCGCCCCTGAACTTTCCTCCGTTGATTGTTTCTTTTCTGCCCTCGGACTTATTTATGACGAGACTGACAGAACTGCCTTTGCCGAGAGTCAGCTGGTGACCTTACGTCAGGGTAAGAGACCTGTTGAGGAGTATTGCTCTGACTTTCGGAAGTGGTGCGTAGCTTCTCGGTGGAATGACCCTGCCTTAAGGTGCCAGTTTAGGTTGGGTCTGTCGAACGCCCTGAAAGACCTGCTAGTTAGTTATCCCTCTTCTGACTCCTTAGACCAGGTTATGGCTTTAGTGGTACGACTTGACCGACGTCTCAGGGAACGACAACGTGAACGTTTATGTGTTTTTTCCTCCGACTCCCCCATGATGCCTCCCGAAGTCCCGTTGCTTCGTTTCTCCCCTAAAGACTCAGAAATACCTATGCAACTCGGGGCCTCCGTGTCCCCTCAACAACGTAGAGAATTCCGCAGGAAGAATGGTCTCTGTTTCTACTGTGGGGATGTCAAGCATCAAGTAAACAACTGTCCCAAGCGTAAGAATGCTGCCAGAGAGCTCCCGCGTCTAAGTGATCATCGGGGAGGTCACTTGGGCGCACAGGTATTTCCCGTAAATATGAAACGTACTAAGATATTGCTTCCCTTTCAGGTCTCGTTTGGTGGTAGGTCTGCTACCGGCAGTGCCTTCGTGGATTCAGGGTCCTCTACTAATATCATGTCTGTGGAATTTGCTATGTCTCTCGCTATGCCTCTGATTGATTTGCCTAAACCTGTTCCGGTAGTGGGTATCGACTCCACTCCTCTTGCTAATGGTTATTTTACACAGCATACCCCTGTTTTTGAACTCCTTGTTGGCTCCATGCATTTGGAGCAATGCTCTGTACTATTGATGCAGGGATTATCGTACGATTTGGTTCTAGGTCTTCCCTGGTTGCAGTTGCATAATCCTACGTTTGACTGGAATACTGGGGAGCTAACCAAATGGGGTAATGAATGTTGTACGTCATGTTTTTCTGTTAATTCTATTTCTCCCCCTAAGGAGGTGAATACGCTACCCGAGTTTGTTCAGGACTTCGCTGATGTTTTCTCTAAAGAGGCCTCCGAAGTATTACCGCCTCATAGAGAATACGATTGCGCTATCGAATTGGTACCAGGAGCTAAGCTTCCTAAGGGTAGGATATTTAACCTTTCTTGTCCCGAACGTGAAGCCATGAGGGAGTATATCCAGGAATCCCTGGCCAAGGGTTACATTCGTCCCTCTTCTTCTCCGGTAGGTGCTGGCTTCTTCTTCGTAGGGAAGAAGGATGGGGGTCTTAGGCCATGCATTGACTACCGTGGCCTGAATAAGGTCACGGTAAGGAACCAGTATCCCCTTCCTTTGATTCCTGATCTCTTTAATCAGGTTCAGGGGGCCCAATGGTTCTCTAAATTGGATCTACGGGGGGCGTATAACCTTATTCGCATCAAAGAGGGGGATGAGTGGAAGACTGCGTTTAACACGCCCGAAGGCCATTTCGAATACCTCGTCATGCCCTTTGGGTTGTGCAATGCCCCTGCGGTCTTCCAGAACTTCATAAATGAGATTTTGAGAAATTACCTGGGGATATTTCTTGTAGTGTACCTTGATGACATATTGGTGTTTTCCAGGGACTGGTCCTCCCACATAGAGCATGTCAGGAAAGTGCTCCAGGTCCTTCGAGAAAACAAACTGTTTGCCAAAATCGAAAAATGTGTATTTGGGGTACAGGAGATACCATTTTTAGGTCAAATCCTCACTCCTCATGAATTCCGCATGGACCCTGCCAAGGTTCAGGCTGTGGCTGAATGGGTCCAACCTGCCTCCCTGAAAGCGCTACAGTGTTTTTTGGGGTTCGCTAACTATTACAGGAGATTTATTGCTAACTTCTCGGTCGTCGCTAAGCCTCTTACGGACCTCACTCGCAAGGGTGCTGATGTCCTCCATTGGCCCCCTGAGGCCGTCCAGGCTTTTGAGACCCTCAAGAAGTGCTTTATCTCGGCCCCCGTGCTGGTTCAGCCCAACCAAAGGGAGCCATTTATTGTGGAGGTTGACGCGTCCGAGGTGGGAGTGGGGGCCGTCTTGTCCCAGGGTACCAGCTCCCTCACCCATCTCCGCCCCTGTGCTTACTTTTCTAGGAAGTTTTCGCCCACGGAGTGTAACTATGATATTGGCAACCGCGAACTTTTAGCCATTAAATGGGCATTTGAAGAGTGGCGCCACTTCCTGGAGGGGGCTAGGCACCAGGTAACGGTCCTTACCGACCACAAGAATCTGGTTTTCCTAGAATCTGCCCGGAGGCTAAACCCGAGACAAGCTCGATGGGCGTTGTTTTTTACCAGATTCAATTTTTTGGTTACCTATAGGGCCGGGTCTAAAAATATTAAGGCGGATGCACTGTCGCGTAGCTTCATGGCCAGCCCTCCTTCGGAGGAAGATCCTGTTTGTATTTTGCCTCCAGGTATAGTCATTTCCTCTATCGAGTCCGATTTAGTCTCTGAAATTGCTGCTGATCAAGGTTCAGCTCCTGGGAACCTTCCTGAGAACAAGCTGTTTGTTCCCCTGCAATTCCGGCTAAGGGTACTTAGGGAAAATCACGACTCCGCACTATCTGGCCATCCAGGCATCCTGGGTACCAAACACCTCATTACCAGAAATTATTGGTGGCCTGGTTTGCCTAAAGACGTTAAGGCCTACGTCGCCGCCTGTGAGGTTTGTGCCAGGTCCAAGACTCCCAGGTCCCGACCAGCGGGCTTACTGCGTTCGTTGCCCATTCCCCAGAGACCTTGGACACATATCTCCATGGATTTTATCACCGATTTGCCTCCATCCCAAGGCAAGTCGGTGGTGTGGGTGGTGGTAGACCGCTTCAGTAAAATGTGCCACTTTGTGCCCCTCAAGAAACTACCCAACGCCAAGACGTTGGCTACCTTGTTTATCAAACACATCCTGCGTCTCCATGGGGTCCCCGTCAATATTGTTTCTGACAGAGGGGTACAATTTGTTTCATTGTTTTGGAGAGCCTTCTGTAATAAGTTGGGGATTGATCTGTCCTTCTCCTCTGCCTTCCATCCTGAAACCAATGGCCAAACGGAGAGGACTAATCAGTCTCTAGAACAATACTTAAGATGTTTTGTCGCTGACTGTCAATTTGATTGGGTTTCCTTCATTCCCCTCGCCGAATTTTCCCTTAATAACCGGGTCAGTAACTCGTCAGGGGTCTCTCCCTTTTTCTGTAATTTTGGGTTTAATCCACGGTTCTCCTCCGTTTCACCTGGTTGTTCCAACAATCCCGAGGTGGAGGTCGTTCATCGGGATCTGTGCACAGTCTGGGCCCAGGTTCAGAAGAACCTAGAGGCGTCCCAGAGCATACAGAAGGCTCAGGCCGATAGAAGACGTTCTGCTAACCCCCTGTTTGTGGTCGGGGATCTGGTGTGGTTGTCATCCAGGAACTTGCGTCTCAAGGTTCCGTCCAAAAAGTTTGCTCCCCGGTTTATTGGGCCGTATAAGGTCATTGAGGTCCTCAGTCCTGTCTCTTTCCGGCTGGAGTTACCCCCGTCTTTTCGTATACACAATGTGTTTCATGCCTCCCTCCTGAAACGCTGCTCCCCGTCCTTGGCCCCCTCGAGGAAACCTCCTGTTCCCGTCCTCACCCCTGAGGGGGTGGAATTTGAGGTGGCCAGGATCGTGGACAGCAAGATGGTCCAAGGCTCCCTCCAGTACCTGGTCCATTGGAGAGGATACGGGCCCGAGGAGAGGACTTGGGTACCCGCCCGGGATGTTCACGCTGGGGTATTGGTCAGGAGGTTCCACCTGCGTTTCCCCAGTAAGCCAGGTCCACTTAGAAAGGGTCCGGTGGCCCCTCATAAAAGGGGGGGTACTGTAAAGGATCTGCCAGGCACTGCTTCAGGGTTAACTCCCAGAATTAATCAGTCAACACCTGAGTGTACATCCCTGAGACAGACACCAGCTTCCTCCACTCAGGCTGGCAGGCTTAGGAGTGGGAGAGCCTATCGCAACCTGGCCAGACTCAGCTAGCTCCCGCCCTCGGTCTATTTAAGCCTGCTCTTCCTGTCCATCTGTGCTTGTGAATTCTTTCCCTGAGGTTTCCTGGCCCAGCTACAGCTCCTGCTACTTTTTGATCCTGCTCCATACAGACCCCGGCTTACCGACTACTCTTCTGCTTTTCGCTTTGTACCTCGCACTCTCCTGGCTTGACTCGGCTCGTTCACTACTCTGTTGCTCACGGTGTTTCCGCGAGCAACTGCCCATTTCCCTTGCTTGTGTTCCCTTGTTTGTTTGTCGTGTTTGTCATGCACTTACTGAGCGCAGGGACCGCCGCCCAGTTGTACCCCGTCGTCTAGGGCGGGTCGTTGCAAGTAGGCAGGGACAGAGTGGCGGGTAGATTAGGGCTCACTTGTCCGTTTCCCTACCCCCCCCCACCATTACAGAAACACCCCCAAAACATAATGTTTCCACCTCCATGCTTGACAGTGGGGACGGTGTTCTTTGGGTCATAGGCAGCATTTCTCTTCCTCCAAACACGGCGAGTTGAGTTAATGCCAAAGAGCTCAATTTTAGTCTCATCTGACCACAGCACCTTCTCCCAATCACTCTCAGAATCATCCAGATGTTCATTTGCAAACTTCAGATGGGCCTGTACAGGTGCCTTCTTGAGCATTGGGATCTTGCGGCACTGCAGGATTTTAATCCATTATGGCGTAATGTGTTACCAATGGTTTTCTTGGTGACTGTGGTCCCAGCTGCTTTGAGATCATTAACAACTTCTCCCCGTGTAGTTTTCTGCTGTGCTCTCACCTTCCTCAGGATCAAGGATACCCCACGAGGTGAGATTTTGCATGGAGCCCCAGATCGATGTCGATTGACAGTCATTTTGTATGTCTTCCATTTTCTTACTATTGCACCAACAGTTGTCTCCTTCTCACCCAGCGTCTTACTTATGGTTTTGTAGCCCATTCCAGCCTTGTGCAGGTCTATGATCTTGTCCCTGACATCCTTAGAAAGCTCTTTGGTCTTGCCCATGTTGTAGAGGTTAGAGTCAGACTGATTAATTGAGTCTGTGGACAGGAGTCTTTTATACAGGTGACCATTTAAGACATCTGTCTTTAATGCAGGCACCAAGTTGATTTGGAGCGTGTAACTGGTCTGGAGGAGGCTGAACTCTTAATGGTTGGTAGGGGATCAAATACTTATTTCTCTGTGCACAATGCAAATAAATATATATAATTTTGACTATGTGATTTTCTGTTTTTTTTAAAATATAATCCATCTCTCACTGTTCATGACTTTGACAGTGGGCTAACTTACAAAATCAGTAAGGGATCAAATACTTATTGCCTTCACTGTATATATATATATATATATATATATATATATATATATATATATATATATATATATAACTATCTATATATATCTATATATATATATATTATATATATTTATACATATATGTATTATGGCACTGCATACAGTATATATATATATATATATATATATATATATCTGCTATTTTATGTTTATACCTTATTTTGGAGTTGGGTTTGCTGACTAGAAACTATTTGAGTGATGACGATATGACAGGCTGTCTACTTTGCGCCATCCTTTTATATAAATTCTCCTAATAATACATTTTTGTGGCTTATATGTGTATACTTCCCCCTACATAAAAAAGCAGCCGAACATAGTAGGTGGGCCGAGTGGTTATTATCTGTCTCCAAATTCTATACTTCAAGTTCTGTTAAAAGGTTGAAAATAGACTCCTTTAATGCCGCAGAAAAAGTGCCCCGTGTCCTTTTTCTGAGGTTTGTTTCATATCCTGGTCTGTTATTAACAAAACTACATATTTAGTTACAAAAGGAGTACAGGGTACTGGATATGATGTTTGCGTTAAGTAAATGACTGGGATACTCCCATGAAATATACATTATAAAAGTAAAGCACATTTGCCTGACTTTTCATTTTTAACCCTTAGTTGACCAGCTCCATACTGATTAGTGATGAATTTCAAGTCATTTTTTTCAGGAGAGGAGTGTTTTTGTGTGTAGTGTGAAAGAGGCTCTGTCACCACATTATAAGTGCCATATCTCCTACATAAGAAGATCGGCGCTATAATGTAGGTGACATCAGTGCTTTTTATTTAAAAAAATGATCTATTTTCACCACTTTATTAGCGATTTTAGATTTATGCTAATGAGTTGCTTAATGCCCAAGTGGGCATATTTTTACTTTAGACCAAGTGGGCGTTGTACAGAGGAGTGTATGACGCTGACCAATCATGTAGGAGATACGGCACTTATAATGTGGTGACAGAGCCTCTTTAAATAAAGCAGCTTCTGTTTTTGTAGCTATAGCTCTTTTGGGATAACCCAAGTCTGTAAACCAGGGATCATGCTCTTCAACCCATAGGACAATGAGACTCAGCAGGAAATCTGTAATTCAGAGTAGTCTTGTCACTTATCAGCATGTTAACAGCTCTGTCTTAACTTTGTAGCCTGTCTTCAAGTAACTTTGAAATCTACCAGGGAACACATTCACTCCTGTGTTCATCCATGTCTTTCTTCATCTTTTATGAGTACTGAAATGTGAGAAAACACAAACCGGAAAATACACTGTAATATAAGGTAGAAAAGTTTGCTAGATCAAACATGAAAGTCTTATTATTTTTATTTTTTTTTAACATATTACAGTAGTGATAATTCTACACGCATATAATAACCTAAAAGTTGATGTCCCATTATAACAGGTGTAAACATGAAGCTAAATCTTATAAAAGGGAATGTGCCATGAGAAAATTACCTATTGGTTAAACAAAGTTTTTTAGTAAACAATTTATTTTTAGATTTGATTTATTTTATTTTTTATGTTTATCTTTATTAAAAAAATAATCTTATAATCTTACAGTTTTTACTCTGGCCACTAAGCCTCACAATAGACTGACACTTCCTGTTCTGTAGAGATTACTTCTCAGCAGAAATTTTATTACCATCACAGACGGGATTACAATGACAGGTAAGGCTTCGTTCACACCTGCATCAGGGTTCCGTTTTGGCGTTCCGTCGGAGCTATCCATCAGAACGGAACCCTGACTAAAACAAACGAAAACATAGGTTTCCTTTTGCATCACCATTGATTTCAATGGTGACAGATCCGGTGCAAATGGTTTCCGTTTGTCTCAGTTGTGCAAGGGTTCCGTCGTTTTGACGGAAGCAATACCGTAGCCGACTACGCTATTCATTCTGTCAACACGACGAAACCTATGGATTCCGTTCGTTTCAGTCGGGGTTCCATGTGACAAAAAGCTCAGATGGAACGCCAGAATGCAACCCTGACGCCAGGGGCGTAGCTAAAGGCTCATGGGCCCGATGCAAAAGTCAATCTTGGGGGCCCCCCAAAACAACTTCTCATGGCTGACGGCCCGCAGCTTTCAGCTGCATCGCTGGGTGTCCTAAGTGACCCAACAATGAAGCACTAGCAGCCAGAGGCGTCGCTAAGGTCTTAAAATGCCAGGGGCAATAGCCCCAATAAGTATGTGTCCCCCCAAAAAATGTGTGTGTGTGTATATTTATATATATATATGGGAGACAGCATATCTATAGCAATAAGACCCTATAGCTATGGATAGGATTATTTGCTTTTTGCTCTTGTGTTGAGCTGAAACGTTGCACTGATGGACCAATAAACATCACCACTGTTTGTGCTTATACCTTGGAGTGCTGCCTGATTTTTGATCTATTGATTTTGGGTCTGAGAGTTGCGACCCAGGCGGGCATGCACCCATATTCTACGAAGGCTGTGCGGCTAACATTTTCTTTGGATTTTATGGATAGGATTAGATATAGTTGCTCATCAGAGAGTATCACATATGGGCCTTGTATCTAAGCCTACCATGTGGTAGGCTTAGATACAGGCCCCAGCATACATTTGTCCTGTCTGCTGTGCCCTGTATCTAATCCTACCACATGGTAGGCTTAGATATAGGGCACCAGGCCCCCGGCAGACAGTAATATTATACTTACTCTCCTCTTCGGCTCCGGCCGCAGCGGAGGTTCTGACCCATTCAGCGTTAGCAACGTTGTGCGCGGTGCACAGTTTCTTGACGTCATACGTGGCGCACAGAGTCATGACGTGAAGAGACGTCAGGATCTCCGCTGTTCTCCGGAACGAGAAGGGTAAGTATACTGTCAGTCACTATTGTAACAGGGGCCCGTGTAGTTTATTACATGGGCCCCAGTTAGTATAGTAACTTTTAATAGATGTGGTGCGGGGGCAATGAACTCCAAGTTGCTGTGAGTATGTTGTTAATCTGCAACAAATAGCAGATGTTGAGTTTTTTGCGGCGGAAAAACTGTGATTCAACAGCAAAAAACTCAACTCAGAAATAAAAATAAAAATCTCATACTTACCCAGAAGTCTGTGCTTCTTCGTCCAGGCCAACCTCCTGGGATGACGTTTCATCCCATGTGACCACTGCAGCCAATCACAGGCTGCATTACGTCAGAGGGTAACAAAAAAGTTTTTTTCTTCGTTTTTTTTTTTTTTTAAACGCACAGTTTTCCGCAGTGGACATTCCTACCGAGAAACTGCACCACAATTTGGTGCCGTTATTCCCTGCGGCCATCACTGTGGGTACGCTGTGTGTTTTTACGCAGCGTATATGCCCTGTGTGATCATACCCTAATTGTCCTACAAAGGTTAAGGCCCAGTTCACATTGAGTTATTTACGTTGATTTTGACATGAAAACCGTGTCTGAATCAGCTGCAAAAAATGGCCTCCCATTGATCTCAGCGTTTTTTTTTCGGAGCGGCTTTTAGCCGCTTGCGGTAAAAAAAAACAGCATGCTCTTTCTAGTCACGGTTCCGCCTCTAACCTCCTATTCAAATCAATAGGAGGCAGGGAAAGCGTTCTTTGCTGCGGTTTTTGCTGCAGTGCTCAATAGATGCGGGCGAAAAACGCTGTGAAAATCGCAGCAAGAATTTGCAGGCAGGTCAAAATCTGCCCCAAAATTCCTGAAGGAAATTTGAGGCAGGTTTTCTTGCCTGCAAAAAAACTCAGTGTGAACAGGGCTAAAGCCTGTCAGTGGCTTAGAGATGTCATTGGGTTTTTGTGCCGTAATATTAAAAATCGCGGCAATACAAATACCGTGCCATTATTTTTTGAGTTTTTTGTAACCGCGGAAAAATGGTGTGGTTTTGCCTGCATTTTTGCAATCGCGGCAAAACCGCACCATTTTTACCACAATTAAAAGAATCATGGTAAAATGGCGTGATATTGCGAAAATCGCGGCACATAATGCAACAAAATCATAAAAAAAATGCAAATTCATGTAAACATGAGTGATTGGGGAGCACTTACTGTAGGGGCCCTGAAGCGATGGTCACATCCTTCTGTAGTCTCTAAGGAGCAGGTGCCTGCTGAAGATCGGACTGCAATGCAGGTACCCGGTAATGCCTCACCAGACGTCCTGAGTGCTGGGCAGGATCTTCTCTCCTGGGTGGAAGCAGCTGATTTCTTTTGTGTTCCGCGGCCTCCAGTCTCTTGTGCAGAAGCCTTATTAATTATGATTGTTTTACCTAAGTGGTGCGGGCAGGCCCTCGCCTCGCGAAAGCGACTGCTGCGAGCCCTATAGCTGCGCCACTGCCTGATGCAGACGTGAGCGAAGCCTAACACCTCTGTATAGATAATACAGGATCCACCACTGATAATAGATGATGGACACAGGTCCCCTCCTATTCCTTCCTGCACAATGACCTCTACCCAGGTCACAGAGGATGCCTAGAAAATTCTCCAATAGGAGTCAATGGGTCAGCCCACGTTCACAGGTTCCTATGGTCCATGTGGCTTCTGTAAAGTATATCTCTAAATGCTGTTGACAGCAGTCCAGGCAAGATTACCACCCTCATAATCACATACAGAAAGTAGAATAAAATTCTCTACAATCAAAAACAAAAAAAATGTGAAAAAAAGATTATGTTTCATTATTTGGTTTTAGTATGGAAAAAAATATAGGTGATACATTCTTTTACGAACAACCCATTTTTTTTTATTTAAGCTGACCTTATGATCAATTGATTGCTGTAGGTTCGGCTTCTGAAACCCACAGGTAAAGCTGCCGCTGGCCATACATTTAGGGCATGGCCAGACGTGGCGTATTTCTGCAGACACTGTCCGCATCAATGCCGCACATAATCTGCGTTGCAGATTCCTTTGCGCCTTTGCCTAAAATGTGAAGTAAATTGCTGCGGATTAGTCATTGCGGATTCAGGTGAAGAGTTCAACCTGCTCTTTTTAAAACATTCCATCTCAGTCTGGCTATAGACCTCAAAACACATAGGTCCAGCCAGAATGATGAAATATCCTGTTCGTAAAACCAATACGCAATGCAACACACAGTGTCTGCAGAAATACGCAATGTCTGGCCATGCCCTTAGGGTATGTTCACACGGCTTATTTTCGGCCGTTTTTCGGGCCATAAAAACGGCCGAAAAATCGGATTCAGAACTCCTCCAAACATCTGTCTATTGATTTCAATGGGAAAACCTACGTTCTGTTCCGACGGGGCGTTTTTCATGCGGCCGTTTCGAAAAACAGCCGCGTTAAAAAACGCCCACGAAAAAGAAGTGCATGTCACTTCTAGAGACATTTCTGGAGCCGTTTCTCATTGATTCTATAGAAAAACAGCTCCAAAAACGGCCGTAAAAAAATGCCACAAAAAACGTGAGTTTGCTTAAAAGTGGCTGAAAATCAGGAGCTGTTTTCCCTTGAAAACAGCCCCGTATTTTTAGACGTTTTTTAGTAAGCGTGTGAACATAGCCTTACACTGCAGAGGCTGCTTCTGGTGTTACATGCCAGTCATTCAAATGGATGGCTAACAATGAAATACATTGAAGAGTAGGACCACAAGAGTTGCTTTTACGTAGTGACTCAACAATGTAGCTAACAGAGGGGACCCAATTGTCATAGTGAGACAATGCCTATAATGATTTATGGTACTATATAATCAATTATTAGAATAAACAAATACCCTCAGGTTTTGGGTGTTTGGCATTCCGGGATGTGGTACAAATACCGGTAGAGGATATTATGCAATTCTCTGTTGAAAGTACATTTCTAGGAATGAAAATGCGTACAAATACAAGCCATATGTGCTGCTGACGCAAGTTACGTAATTGTTGCATGTAGGTAGAGCATTATACCACTTAGACCTCTACTTAGCAATGTGTGGGTAAGAATTTTCAATTGGGTAAGAATACTTAGATTTATGTCATCACCAGTCAAAGGAGCCATAGTTAAGCCATTGGCTGGTAGCAGATACAGTTTAACTAAACTTGGAGTTCAGTCTTAACCAAAAGGGCCTCATGTAAGACATAGCAAAATAGCTAGTTGCCTTCATAATGCAGTAGCCTGCAGTCTGATTGCTATATTATTAGTAGGGTCTTTCTGTATAGTTGTTCCTTTAAATGTAAACTGATCTATTGAGGCACTTCTTGGTTTAGGTGATAGAAAGTAATTCCATATGTGGTAATAAACCATAGCCTCATATAAATGAGTGCGTAGAACCATTAAAGGCTGGATATAAGTTTTGCAATAAGGAAGGATATTGTTGCCTGGGTAGTTGACTTGCTTATTATCCGATGAAAGGTGTCAGAGGGTATCTGTTATATACCGGTAGTCATTATGGGTCATGAGTCATGACCTTGGCAACCCTACCTATATTTTACAAAAATCTGCGTGTCCTGACAATGTTTAACACAATCATTGCTGGTGCATTACAATAGATACACAATTATTGTTGTGTAATATTAATATTTTAGTTCTTTTAAGCATATTTTTTGCAGTGCATTAAAAAATATTGCACTATTAAAAGGGTTAAATGAGAGTTTTGTGCTGGATAGTATTCATTTGAACTTCACAGACTTGTTGGATTATTTGTGTATGTCATTTACTCTGCAGAGTCCCCTAATTTAGAAAGTACGGATTACACCTCTAGAGAATAAATAATAACTGTCTTATAAGTAATCACTATCTTTATCATGAAAAGGTTCTTTGTAGATATTGGCAGCAGGGCACAGAAATGTATATGCCTTCTGTAGCCTAGATCTGGCAGTTCTGTGGATTACATGTACCCTTTGTGGCTGGAGTTCTCTGGTATAATACGAAAATCCTGAAAGAAATCTATACCAAAAGATTAGCAAAGTCCATGCACCATGAGCAGCATTAAATCAGGACTCAATACTATACATGAAGATAAAAAATACAATTGTGTTTAGCCTGATTGATGGGTTTTTGATACATTGACCATTAAGTGGGTTTTGTACAGAAAAAACTGTGTATAATGATTGTATCAAATTATATAATAATGAAGATAATGATGCTAATAGATGTTCTACATCAAGTCTATGGTGAAGTCTATGACCCAACATTACTTTATTTTTTTCCACAGGGAATTGCTTGCCCACATTTAGTTTGTCTGTACCATGTAGTTTCCCCCGTATGTAGTATACTGAAAAATCCCTAAATAATGACCGTAATAGTCAAATTCACACAAACGAGTGCAAAATCGGACGTGAAAAACGGCTGTTTTTCACGTCCGAGTCACACCCGTGCGGGTCCCGTTTTCACAGATCCCCATAGACTTGAGTCTATCGAGGGATCCGTAAAAACGGAAGAAAATAGGACATGTTCTATTTTTCAACAGACCCTTCACACAGTCCGTTAAAGCAACGGCCGTGTGAACGGCCCCATAGAAATACATGCATCCATGTGACAGCCGTTGTTTTAACAGCCGTCGCACGGACCTATACTATGGTCATCTGAATTCGGCCTAAGAGTCAGTTCACACAGAGTTCTTTGGCAATGATTTTGACGCGGAAACTGTGTCGGAATCAGCGCCAAAAAATGGCCGAAATCGCTCCCCATTGATTTCAATGGGAGGCAGAGGTGTTTTCTTCCCGGGCGGCTTTTGACCGCTTGCGGGAAAAAAATGTCATGTCCTTTCTTGCCGTGGTTTCCGCCTCTGACCTCCCATTGAAATCAAAGAGAGGCAGAGCAGAAAAACTTGCGACGCTCTTTTCAGGGGGTTTTTCCCTGTGTTTTTTGCCTGCGCTCCTTATATTAGATTCAATGGTTTCAGGCGAAAAAGGCAGCAAAAAAAAAAACGCGGAAAAATACATGCAGGTAGTTCAAAATCTTCCTCAAAATTCCTGAAGGAATTCTGAAGAAGAATTTTTCTGCCTGCAAAAAACTGAACTGATCAGGGCCTAAGGCCCCATGCATACTAGCGTATTTTTGCGGCCGCAATTCACCCGCAAATCTGGCTCATAGAAATGAATGCACGCGGCCATGTGCACGGCCCGCGATTTGCTGGCGGCTCGCGGGTGACACTCCGCTGCCGTCCAAGCTACAAATCACGGCCGTGCACACCACTACGGTCATGTGCATGAGGCCTAAGACTGGTGCAGAGCTCATGATGAAAGGATTGGGATAAACCCACACAAAGTTACTTCTATTTTACATCCTCATATTTATAGTGTTACCCATCACATACTGTAAATACAATCATGTCATGATGTAATATTACTAGAAGACCATTTCTATTTTTTAACATGCAAATGTAAAGGGTTTCATACTAGGAAATACACAGAATTCAATACATTGTGGTATCTGTTGTACACACCTTTTTATTCAGCAGTATTATCAAAAAATTACAATAGTTTGGTTGTTTACAAAAAGCTCAAGTGTGTGAATGTATTTGTGTGTGTGTGTGTGTGTGCGTGTCTGTGTATGTGTGTGTGTGTGTGTGTGTGTGTGTGTGTGTGTGTGTGTGTAAATATGCACATGGCTGTATGAATGAATATATGTAAATGTATTTGTGCATATGTATTTGTAAGCGTGTGTGTATTTATGTATGTGTATGTTTGCGAATTTATGCAGGTGTGTATGTAGATGTATATGTATATAGGTTTACTAGTATGTATTTATGTATGTGTGTATGTTTGTGAATTTGTGCAGGTGTGTGTATGTGTAATGATGGGGTAGGGAGACAGACAGGTGAGCCCTAATCTACCCGCCACTCAGTCCCTGCCTATTTGCAACGGCCCGTCCTATGCAACGGTCCCTACGCTCAATAAGTGCACGACAGGCAAACAGACCAGGGTACACAGAAGCTAAGGGAAATGGGGCAGTTGCCCACGGGAACACAGTGAGCAACAAGAGTAGTGAACGAGCCGAGTCAAAGCAGGAGTGCACTAGGTACAAATCGCAGAGCAGGAGCGTAGTCAGTAAAGCCAGGGTCAAAAATGAAGCAAGGTCAATAATCATAGCAGGAGCAGCAGAGCCAGGAAACAGAAAAGAATCACAGGCAAAGGAGGAGCAGGAAATGCAGGTATAAATAGACAGAGGGCGGGAGCTAGCTAAGTCTGGCCAGGCTGTGATAGGCTCTCCCACTCCTCAGCCTCCCAGCCTGACTGGTAGAAGATTGTGTCACTCTCTCAGACTTAGGAGCAGGTGCAGACTGATTACCCACGGGCGTCGACACAGAAGCTGTGTCTGGCAGATCCTTTACAGTATGTATGTATGTATGTATATATGTATATAGGTGAGTGTATGTATGTATATATGTATATAAATGTGTATGTGTTGGATATCCAAAAAAGAGAACGTGAAGCAGCACTCAAATAAAGTTAATTTATTCATCCAACATGGAACCACTGTGGTTCTATGTTGGATGAATAAATTCACTTTATTTGAGTGCTGCTTCACGTTCTCTTTTTTGGATATCCAACACATAAGGAGAGGTCACTCCTTTATTTTTGAAGCTCTGCACCAGCCTAGTCAGGCATTTGTTCACACTGCTGCTCCAATCCTTTGCTTTTTTTCTAAATGTGTATGTGTGTATGCTGTGCCGACGTCAGCACCAGGCGTACACGGGCAAGTACTGGGGCCCACTGCTCTTGGGCAGGCCTACTCGGTCACTGGGTTCTTTACCCTGCCCAGATGCAATTACATTTAACATAGCAGCGGGGCCCACCGGAGGACCAAAGGATCCTCTGGCGGGCCAAGCTGCCAGACTGCATTGATAAGCTTTGCTTTCTAATGTAGAGTACTCTCTAATGTAGAGCAGATTACGTCACTGCGTCGGCTACCAGAAAGAAGACACAGACCGGACGGAGTGGCAGGACCCATGAGTTTGTCGTGGGAACGGCTAAGGTGAGTTTTTTTTGTTTTTTTTATTGGCGCAAAGAGGGCCTAACGTTTATATGGGGGCACAAACTGGGGGCCTAAATTCTATATGGGGGCACAAACTGGGGGCATAACTTTTATATGGTGGAACAAACTTGGGGCATGGCTTCTATATGAGGGGCACAAACTGGGGGCCTAACTTGTATGTGGGGGCACAAACTGGAGGCCTAGCTTCTATATGAGGGCACAACCTGGAGTCCTAATTTCTATATAGGGGCATAAACTGGGGGCCTAACATCTATATGGGGGCACAAAATGGGGGCAAACTTCAATTAGTGGGCACAAACTGGAGGCCTAACTTCTATATGGGGGCACAAACTGGGGGCCTAACTTTCATATGGGGGCACAAACTGGGGGAATAACTTCTATATGGGGCACAAACTGGGTGCCTAACATCTATATGGGGGCACAAACTGCAAACTGAGGGCCTAACTTCTATAAGTGGGCACAAACTGGAGGCCTAACTTCTATATGGGGGCACAAACTGGGGGAATAACTTCTATATGGGGCACAAACTGGGTGCCTAACATCTATATGGGGGCACAAACTGCAAACTGAGGGCCTAACTTCTATAAGTGGGCACAAACTGGAGGCCTAACTTCTATATGGTGGCACAAACTGGGGGCCGTTATACTGCCCCCAACATGTGAGTTGCACTGCAAAAGGGCCCACTAAGGCTCTGTTGCCCAAGGGCCCACATAAACCTGGAGCTGGCCGTGTGTATGTATGTATGTTTGTGTATGTATGTGTATATATATATATATGTATCTTTGTGTATGTATGTATGTATGTATGTATGCATGCATGTGTGTATATATACCGTGTTTCCCCGAAAGTAAGACAGTGTCTTACTTTCTTTTTATCCCCAAAAGCCCCACTATGTCTTACTTTCGGGGTATGTCTTATATTGGAAAAAAAATGTCGAATTATTTTTTTTATTTTTTTCACAAACTTTATTTAACTGTTTTACATTTTTTTTTTTAGTCCCACCAGGGGACTTCACTATGCGATGTGCCGATCGCATATATAATGCTTTGGTATACTTAGTATACCGAAGCATTATTGCCTGTCAGTGTAAAACTGACAGGCAACCTATTTAGGTCATGCCTCCGGCATCGCCTAACAGGCAGATGCTGAAGGCAGACCTGGGGGTCTTTGTTAGACCCCCGGCTGTCATGGAAACCCGACGGCGACCCGCGATTTGTTTGCGGGGGCGCCGATCGGGTGACAGAGGGAGCTCCCCCCTCTGTCAAACACATTAAATGCCGCTGTCACTATTGACAGCGGCATTTAATGGGTTAAACTGCCGGAATCGGCGCGCGCTTCGATTCCGGCAGTTGCAGCAGGAGCCAGGCTGTGTATAACAGCCGTGCTCCTGCCGCTGATCGCGTGGGTACAGTCTCAGTACCCGCGCCATCACAGGACGGCGCGGTGACGTATGGAGAGGGGGGCGGCGCGGAAGTGGGCAGGAGGCGGCAATACCCCCGTGTTTCCCCGAAAGTAAGACATATGTCTTACTTTCAGGGTACGGCTTATATTAGCCGACCCCCCTGAAACCCCCGATACGTCTTACAATCGGGGGTGTCTTACTATCGGGGAAACACGGTATATATATATGTGTGTGTGTTTGTGTATATATGTATGTATGTATGTATATATGTATGTATATACCGTATTTTCCGGACTATAAGGCGCACCGGATTATAAGGCGCACTTTCTATGAGCGCCTTATAAGCAATCATGTTTCATATATAAGGCGCACTGGATTATAAGGCGCAGCACATTACCGTTAAATAAACCATTGCTCAGACTGCAAGTCAAAATTTATTACACTTTTTAACAATAACTTGCAACTGGTTCAGCTGTAATTGCAAATCAAAACGTTTAGGGTATGTGCACACACACTAATTACGTCCGTAATTGACGGACGTATTTCGGCCGCAAGTCCCGGACCGAACACAGTGCAAGGAGCCGGGCTCCTAGCATCATACTTATGTACGACGCTAGGAGTCCCTGCCTTGCTGCAGGACAACTGTCCCGTAGTATAATCATGTTTACAGTACGGGACAGTTGTCCTGCAGCGAGGCAGGGACTTCTAGCATCGTACATAAGTATGATGCTAGGAGCCCGGCTCCTTGCACTGTTCGGTCCGGGACTTGCGGCCGAAATACGTCCGTCAATTACGGACGTAATTAGTGTGTGTGCACATACCCTTACCGTACTTTTTCAGTTCATTCCTCCACCAGAAATCCATCAAATCCGTCATCTTCAGTGTCGGAGTTGAACAGTTGGGCGATTTCGGCATCAAGCATGGGGTCCTCCTCTTCATTATCCGAGTCGGTCTCGTTGCTGCTGCTAGGCTCTTCAGTGGTGATTCCAGCCTTCCTGAAAGCTCGGATGACACTGGAGACTGATACATTCTTCCAGGCATCCACGATCCACTGGCACATAGTGGCATAACTCGCACGGCGTTGCCTCCCTGTTTTGGTGAATGTGTGGTCACCTTCTGTCATCCAATGCTCCCATGCAGCTCGCAATTTAACTTTAAATGACCTGTTGATGCTGATATCTAGCGGCTGGAGCTCTTTGGTTAATCCACCAGGGATGACAGCAAGCTCCGAATTCGTTTTCTTCACTTGGGCTTTGACAGTATCGGTCAAGTGGGCGCGCATCGAGTCACAGACCAATAGGGATGGGGATTTGTGAAAAAAGCCACCCGGTCTCTTGACGTAGACCTCCCTCAGCCACTCACTCATCTTCTCCTCATCCATCCAGCCCTTTGGGTTAGCCTTAATGATGACACCAGCAGGAAAATTTTCTTTAGGCAAAGTCTTCCTCTTGAAAATTACCATGGGTGGTAGTTTCTGGCCATTAGCCTGACAAGCGAGAACTACAGTGAAAGATGACTTCTCATTTCCTGTGGTACGTATAGATATCGTACTGGTCCCTGTTTTCTCAACAGTACGGTTTACGGGGATATCGAAAGTGAGGGGAACCTCATCCATGTTAATAATGTGTTCTGGCTGGATATTCTTTTCATTTATCTTGGTTATGCAGTAGGTGCGGAAAATGGCCAGCTTCTCTTCATAATCCTTTGGTAATTGCTGGCACACAGTAGTTCTGGTGCGAATGGAGAGATGACGCCTGTTCATGAAACGAAAGCACCATGAAGGACCTCCTCGAAAGTCCTTGATCTCCATGTCACGTGCTAAAGCAGTGGCTTTGAGTCGAATAGAGACAGTGGAGACGCTTCTACCTGCGTTTCTCTGTTCCATAACCCACTGTTCTATTTTGTCCTCCAACTGTGGCCACCTTGCTTTGTTTCCTCGGAAACTCAGTTTGGTCTTCTTTACTTGGCGGAGGGCATCTTCTTGTTTTCTCCACTTACGCACCATGGATTCATTAATGTTGAATTCTCTTGCAGCTGCCCTATTTCCATGCTCTACTGCATAACTTATAGCTTTAAGCTTGAAACCTGCATCATAAGCATGTCTCTTAACAGGAGGCATTTTTTGGGGTAGTGGGTATAGTTAACGCTAAAGCAAAGATATATTGCAAGGATCCTACAGAGCTGTAAGTATCACTCAGTGTGGCTCCTGACTACGGTGGCCGTAATGCTCAATCCATTTATGGATACTGTAAAAACCCAAGTGAAGAATAAATTCATAGGCGCACGGGGGGGAGGAGCATGGTGTGTGCTGTGGTATGCCGCCGCCGACCCCTGCCGCCCACGATAGAGGTAAAGGATCCTGTATGAACCCCTCTCTTTACTGTCGGGTTCATATATAAGGCGCACCGGATTATAAGGCGCACTTTCTATTTCTGAGAAATTCTCAGCATTTTATGTGCGCCTTATAGTCCGGAAAATACGGTATGTATGTTTGTGTATATATATATATATATATATATATATATATATATATGTATGTTTGTGAAAAAACAAAAATAAAACAGCACTGCTCAGTAAAGTGCATGGTGCAGAATTCCTGTTAGGACAGACGACCAATGTCCCAAATAACCAGCAAGATCCAAGATACAAGACAGTACTCCAATTACAGTGAAAAAATAGGATCACTTTAATCACCACTTGCGACGTTTCAGCCCTACTCCATGGGGCCTTTCTCAAGCAATGTATGTATGTATGTTTGTGTGTGTATGTATGTATGTATGTATGTATGTGTGTTTATATATGTTTGTCTATGTATGTATGCTTGCATATATGTATGTTTGTGTACTTGGCTACAAGTGCCTCAAAATAGATGTTCATATTGTAGTCTACTGGTGATTAATCTTTTTTTTAAACCTTTTAATCTTTAAACCTGTAAAGATTTTGTGATATCATCCCAATAGCTCTATAATAATGACTGCCCCTCCTACAATATATCCAGTTATTGTTTTGTCTCTTAACGATAATCAATTAAACATGTACTCCTCTAATTGCTGCCAAATGAGTTAAAATTGACTTGATGCATCACATCCATTATGTAAAATGGACTTGAAAAGTACAGACTTTGCTCTTGTCTGCCCTTTTTGTATATGTAGTAATTATTTGTATTCTACATTCACCGCATGACCTGCGTGTTTTATAAATGAATTTACCACTGTGCATATACAGTATAATACATACAGACACTGTCAGGAATTGAGAAGTCATTGTCATAAATTGTGTAAAGTCACCATATTCTTAATAGATCAAATTTTAGACTCGGTTACCATTAGCCAGGGGCTACTTGTATTCAACAGTGTACTAAACTTCGGCTGTCCCTTTTATAATCTCCTTTACTTCTAAGGCCTTTATATACAGTAGATTCCTTCATGCTGTTCTAAAAGGTCAATTATTAAAAGGCTAACTTCAGCCTGACATGAAATCTGTTCTACCAATTTCTGCTAATAGGGTGCAGTATTATAATTATAAAACTATTATAGTATTACGTTTGGGGTGGTAAAGATTCAGTTAACAAAGTTAAAAGGTTTTCCAGGATTTTATATTGATGCTCAGGACATTCTTGATTCTATTCAGGGAATTATTCGGATGGCTCTGAATAGATGGATCTGGTTAAATCTCACTGTCAATATAGAAATATAGGTTGCCTAGCTAGTGTTTTAGAAACAACTATTAGTGTATACCGCATTATTGTACTGCGGAATCACCCTGAAGTCAAAGATCGGAGTCATAGCAAACAACAAATAGCCATTGTTATCCTTGATAGTCATCCCCATGTCTTCAATAAATTGGGTGGTCTGTATAGTCATGTTACCATATGGCCATATAACAGTGGCTGTGCCTCACTAAGCTCACTAAGGCACTTTATCCCAGGAAGATTTGGTTTTTAGGATTGGCACAGCTATTTTGTGACTGCTAGAGAGATGTACCAGTGCAGTTCCATTTGCTGGGTACATTTTAATAGCAAACATCTGCAAATTAGGAGATGGCGACCACCCACTGCAGAACTGAATAGACATTGTTCAGGATCTCTTGCTATTTAATGTGCCCATGGAATGTGGTTGGCACATACCCAAACCATTGTTCTTTTAAAAAAGACCTGTTGAGGCGGCTATGTTTATCCCTTATTATATGATAATGTATTAGTGCATGTATCTACTTTCTGCAAACTCATCCAACAAAAGCAATTGATGAGCTTGATTTACTTATTTTTCACCTCTCAATCAGATTTTTCTGGTTAAAAACCCTTAATACTATTATAATGTAGGATAACCACACTGATTATGCAATTTTTGTCCTGATATTAATTTGCAAAAGCGCTGTATAATTTAATAGTCGGCCTGTAAATGATGATTGCTTGTATGTATGTCGCGAGTGATGAAAAGCACATGATACTTTGTGTTTGTACGTAGTAATGAAGTCAATTTGTAATAAAATAGTCGATGCAATGAATTTGTGTCATTCTCAATGTGTCATTGTTCTCAGTTCTAATGTGTTTGTGTACAATTGTGTTTAAACCAAAGTGTCTATGCCATAATTCTGGCACCCTAAGTGTCGGTATGTAAATGTTCTGTCACCACAACATGAGGAGATTCATCATTTTGGTCAATTAAAAAAATCGCTGATTCTAGGAGAAAATTTGGGGTTTTAACCTGTCAACCTGTTTAAAATAACCCAATACTAAGATGATCCTTTCCTTTTTTTTCTTTTGCCTATTATTTTGTAATTTGCCTTGATAAATATTAGTTTGTTCAACTGTCAGTCTTATTCCAAATGTATAGACACATGGGGAAAAGTTAACAATGTTTCTGGCTTAGAAATATCACAGAAGGCCCAAAAGTTGAACATTTTTTTGACTTTTGGGTTGTTTACCCGGCTTTCAGGACTTATCAAAAAATGGACGGGGCTTAGCAGAAGGGTCGTGGCTATTGCCTGCCGACGCAATTACTATAATTTACGCTAGAAACTGACGTAAATTATGATGGGAAATCTAAGCCAGGTGGCGTAGATTTCATTAATGTCGCACAGACAGTCGGAGATGTGACTAATTTATTAAGAGGCGTGTGACTCTTAATAAATTTGTCACATCTTACTCTAGATTGCGCTTTATTAAGAGTGCCGCAGGCTTAATACATCTCCTCCATATTGACCATCTTTTAGGCCTAATGCAAACATTTTATTGATATATAGGCACTGCACAACACATTTGTTTTTCCTAAAATATCTCACTTAGGCCAGATTCACACAAACGAGTGCAAACTCAGAAGTAAAAAACTTCTGTTTTTCACTTCCCAGTTGCACTCGTGTGGGTCCCGTTTTCACGGATCCCCATAGACTTGAGTCTATTGAGGGATTTGTGAAAACGGAAGAAAATAGGACATGTTCTATTTTTCAATGGACCCTTCACACGGTCCGTTAAAACAACAGCCGTGTGATCGGCCCCATTGACATACATGCGTCCGTGTGGCAGCCGTTGTTTTAACGGCCGTCAGACAGACGTATTCTACGTTCATGTGAATAAGCCCTGAAACAGCATTTTTGTCTTTTATGGGTTTGCACAGAGGCATGAGGAGGTCCAGTATGGGCTCATAGATTTCTATGGGTGTCCAATTACAGATCCATACAACACAGATGTCTAACACAGCTATGTGCTACATACAAAGTGTCTTTTGATTCATTCACATTGGATTATGCAAATATGATTTAGATTGTAGATTGCATTACTTATGGACTAAAACAAGCAAAACACGGCTGTGTAATTCTACCATAAACATAAAGTTTAGGTCCAAACTACAGTATGTGACTTACATACACTATACAAATTTAGCAAATAGGCATAAACTAGTACTAGCTGCCCGTTATATGGGATTCATGCAGTCTCAGAGTTCAAAAATGTAATGAAATAAAAAAATATATAATTATTTTTTTCCTGTTAAGTAAATAACCTGTTTTAGGCCTCAGGTTAACTTATCTACTTTGCCTTTCACCAGCCTGACGTCACACCTCTTCCTATAAATATTGCTTTGATCAGTCCCTATTTCCAGGTGGAACTGAGCTGCCAACTATATAATTTTGTGAGGCTGCAGCTGCAGTGGAAGATTCATTATAAACCTTAGTCCAGGTGAGAAAGGAATTGTAGTCTACAGATATCCAGTTTAACAAGAGCAATGGAAACATTTCCTGAGGGTTTCAGAAGGGAGAGAATGAATGATCATGTAACATAAATGTACTGTAAATTGTGGCTGATGTTATGGAAACATCAGAATATGTCATCAATTGAGGCAAATATTAGGTGCAAGTTTGAAACGCGAGTCACATCTTAATCTGATGTGATGATTGGCTGTTATACTAAGGACAATAACACATTGGTTTCTTTTGAGTTTTATAGCATGTTTTTCTTCTATTACTTTACCTGTTGGCAGGGGCGTAACTAGGAAAGACTGGGCCCCATAGCAAACTTTTGACTAGGGCCCCCCCTCTGCTGGGTATCACGCAACCCCCCCCCTTTGTAGATAGTGCCTCCCTATAGATTCCACCACACAGCGCCCCCCTATAGATAGCACCATACACAGCCCCCTGCAGATAACGCCATACAGCCCCCCTGTAGATAACGCCATACAGACCCCCTCTGTAGATAACGCCATACAGCCCCCCTGTAGATAACGCCATACAGTCCCCCCTGTAGAGAATGCCATACAGCCCCCCCTGTAGATAATGCCATACAGAACCCCTCTGTAGATAACGCAATGTACCCCCCCCCCCAAAAAAACGGCCTATAGTTTGTCCTACAAAAGACATGCATCCCCTATCCACAGGATAGGGGATACATGTGTGATCGCTGGCAGCGATAAGGAGAATGGGGGACCGAAAGTCCCCCGAAGTTCTCCATGACTAACTTCGGACTTCCGGCGTCTGCGCAGCTCAATAAAAATGAAAGGAGCGCTAGTCACGCATGCGCACAAGCGCGACCGGCGCTCCATTCATTTCTACGGAGCTGCCGACACAGACCCCGGAAGTCCGAGGTTTGTCATGGAGAACTTAGGGGGGACTTTCGGTCCCCCGTTCTCCTCATCGCTGCCAGCGATCACACATGTATCCCCTATCCTGTGATTAGGGGATACATGTCTTATGTAGGAACAACCCCTTCAGTGGCGTCGTGCTGTAGCAGCCATTGCGGCTGCTAGCGGAGCCTGCTGCCATGGGAGGGGGCCGTGCCGGCGGGTGGCACGGGCCCCCTCATGCTGCAGGCCCTGTAGAAGTCGCTACGGCTGCTATAGCGGTAGTTACGCCACTGCGTATAGGTTTGTACGGCGTAAAACTACAGCTCCCAGCATGGCCTGAACAATGATAAGGATATGCTGGGAGATGCGGTTTCACAAAAAAAATCATACCACCATCATCTCGCTGCAGATCATACAGTGACTACAATACTGATTAGAGGCAGAATAAACATTTACATTAAGTGACTCACCGGTGACGTCTCAGATTCTAGTTCTTTTCTTCTCCCTCCGGTTCAGACATCTATGATGGATTTCTACCGGCCATGACCCATTTCTGCAGTTTTCCGTTCAGATGTCTTCAGCTTCTCACTTTTAAAACATTTCTGCACCTGTAAACAAAGTTAAAATTCTCAACACATCTAAATATAACTGTCACAAACACACAACGTGGCCCCTGTAGATAGTGACCTACATAGAAGCCCCTATAGATAGTGCCCACATATGGACTCCAGAGCTGCAAGGCAATAGTGCTAACCACTGAGCCACGGTGCTGCCCTACATATAGCTTCCCCTATAGTTCTTGCTCCACGTATAGCCCACCTCTGTACATAGTGTCTCACATATAGCTCCCCCTGTATATAGTGTCCCACATATAGCCCACCCCTGTAGACTGTGCACTACATATAGCCACCCTGTTGCTAGTGCCCCACAGGTAACCCCCCCCCGTATATAGTGGCCCACATATAGACCCCCCTGTATATAGTGGCCCACATATAGAGCCCCCTGTATATAATGGCTCACATATAGAGCCCCCTGTATATAGTGGCAAACATATAGACCCCCCTGTATATAGTGGCCCACATATAGAGCCCCCTGTATATAATGGCCCACATATAGAGCCCCCTGTATATAGTGGCCCACACCCCCACATATAGACCCCCCTGTAGCTACTGCCCCACATATAGAACCCTATATATAATAGCCCACATAAAGATGACCCCCCCCCCCACTATAGATAATGCCATTCACATTTTTATGAGGGGAAAAAAACAAAAACTTGACATACTCACATTCTCCGGTTCCCACGCTGTTCACTGGCGATGCAGACATGCTCTCTTCTGAGCATGTCTGCAGGAGCTGAACGAGCGTCCTCCAATGACGCTGATTGGCGGGGCAGAATGACTTGCCCCGCCAATCAGCACCTTCTAAGCATGGAAGCGGCGCGATGATGTCATCGCGCCGCTAGCCAATCAGTGTCATTGTAAGGCACTGGATGGTCAGGCACGGAACATGCCCGGCCATTCAGTGCTAATACATGTATTTGGCTGCCGCTAGCACTGGGGCCCCCTCCGGTGCTAGCGACACCTACAGGCATGAGAGGGCCTGTGTAAGGCTCGGCGTCGCGGGCCCCACAGTAGCGACGCTACCGCTGTAGTAGCCATAACGGCTGCTAGCGGCGCCACCGGGCCCCCTCAAGCCCCGGGCCCCGTAGCAGCCGCTACTGCTGCTACCGCGGTAGTTACGCCACTGCCTGTTGGCATACTGTAACTTTCATCGCTGCTTATCCACAATATTAGGACTAATTTATCCATGAAACCCAAGTTTAAAAAGCCACCTAAACCTTATCTTCTCAAACCAGTCAGAAGAACGGGCTCCCATAAAAAGTCTGATATTTATAAGACATAAACCAGTGGGTGCATTCAGTAATAGCATACCTCTCAACATTTGAAGCCCAAAGGCTAGAATGTTTTTTTTCCCACTTTTAATTTGTTTTATTAATTTATCTATAGAATAGGAAATCATACAGATTTCTAATATATACCTATTCAAAATTCTGCTCACATACATTGTGTAGTTGCCTTTGTCTAAAAAAAGATAAAAAAATTGTGTAACCCACAGATTAGTCCATAGAAATGCATCCAAAGGATAACTGAATGGACTAAAGATGGCATCAGTCACGTGACCTACATCATGTGACCCCAGGCATTCAGGCAGGGCCGGTCTTAGGATAGATGGCGCCCCATGCAAAATTTTCTTTTGCCACCCCACCCCATCATAAAAAAATGCCCCATAAAAAAGTATAATGCACCCCCACAATATAATGCCCTTTTTAGTGCCCCACACAGTATAATGCCTTTAGTGCCCCACACACAGTGTAATGTTCCCTAAGTGCCTCCACACAGTATATTGCCCCCCACAGAGTATAATGCCCCTTTAGTGCCCCTCCCCTGGGTGCCACGCACAGCCCCTCCTTGTAGACAGTGCCCCCTGTAGACAGTGCCCCCTGTAGATTGTGCCATACAGTCCTCCCCTGTAGATACTGCCATACAGCTCCCTGTAGATAGTGCCATACAGCCGCATACCTTCCCCTTGTAGATAGTTCCATACAGTCCCCCACGTCCCCCTTGTAGACAGTGCCCCCCACCTCACCCTTGTAGATAATGTCATACAGTCACCACATCCCCTTGTAGATATTGCCATACAGCCCCCACCTCCCCCTTGTAGACAGTGTCCCACAAACAAATAAATCCAAAAAATTATACTCACCTAGGCCTCACTCCCACAACGAACGGAGCTGCCCCACAATGCCGACAGGATCCTTCCGTAGGCCGACGTGATCCAGTGAAATCCTGTAGCCTAGTAAATGGCAGGGCAGGGGGATACCTCCCTGCTATGCCATAGTGTTTAATAGTAAAATAAATTTCGAAAGGATCCACCTGGGGTCTGGAAATAAACTTTAGTGTATAGTAATGAACTTTATGGAAACTTTCCCCTTCCCTGAGATTTCTGTCGGACAGTTGGTAGTTCTAAGAGGGATTGCAAGATGAAACGTCACATAATCCATCTTGGTTCTTCTGACTAGTTTAGAGGGATCCTTGAGGAGAGGCATACCTCCACATTTGTGTGATATGTGCTTTATTCCAGACTTCATAAAAGTACCTTGGGTGTCCATCGGTGGGTATATTAGGACATCTTGCAGATACTTCAATTGAAAGTGGTCAGACCTGGTAATAAGTGCCTTTTAAAACCACAAAATCTTTTAGTATCGGTAGATGGTAGGTGCTGTTCAAATAGGCAATAAATATCTGCTTGTTTGCTCAAAGTATTCATGTTTGCTCAATATATTCTAAATCAGCAAAAATTGGACAAGCTTTTGAGAGGCAAGCTGAAAAATGCTGTTGGACAGCAACCATACCAGCCTGTAAATTGACTCACACGCTATAAGGAAGTATTGTGCTTGTTGTTTGCTTACAGAGGAAGCATAAAAGCAACAAGATATTGGAAAATGTGCCATTATCATTGTCTTCAAACCGAACACAGATATGATCTTGCACTCAAAGACTACAGAGGGATGAGCCTGAGGATGTGTTGCTGATGTTTGGAAAAAAAATTCCACCAGACTTCCAAATTTTTTTTGTGTTTTGCAAATCTGTATGTGTTTTTGTAAGCATAGTGACATGTAGATTCGTAAAAAGATTTCCCCTATTCAATTAAATTCGGTGAAATCTGCAACAAATATGGTATGCTGTATAGTTAATAGTCCAAAGTATTTCCTAAAATCTGTATATATATATTTTTTTTTTCAAAATTTATTTTATTACCCTGGTGATCAGACAAAATCTACATGTGGCAATACATAATAACATAGTGCAGGACAGATTGTGATGGAGAAAATATGGTTAATCCTGATGTGAACTGTCACATGATCACAAATAGTAGCCTGTATTTACTGAAGTCAGGAAACAATGATATACATTCAATTATTTGATATGCTATGAAGACATTAAATAAATATTTGTAAAGTTACTTGTTATTATTTTCAACAAAGAAACGTATCTTTTTAGTGTTCAAAAACAGCCATTCACAAACTGCTGGTGGCAAATAAGAAAATGAGCTAATTCCAGTGAGTGATAGATAATAATAGTAATTGCCTCCCATGTCTTGTTGCGTTGCACAAGGTTTTATTCAGGTTTACTTTCCAGAGTGAAAATGCGTTGGGTCTGCAGAAGAATGAATGAGAACACTGCCAGGGCACTGACTAGTCAACAGATATTATACCTGTTTATTTAGATGGGGGTTCCAGGTTACTGAGCTTTGTCCTTTAATTCCTTTAAGAAAAGCACGTTTAACCATTTAACCTCCTGGTCAGTATCAGTATAAATACACAACGGTGCTTTCATTGAAGGGGTTGTCTGTAACAAAAAATATGATTTATAGGAACTAACACATCAACAAGACATGTTCTAATCTCTTACAATATATTCTGCTAAAATTCAGGCCAAAAGTGCTGTACGCTATGTCCCACAGGTATCAATTTTGTGTCAGTTGTCATTTTTGTTTTTCACATTTTTTTGGAGCATGTTTTGGACATGTTGCATGACATTTGTCAAATTTGTTGGATTTTAACCCTTAATGACGAGGCTAATTTTTAGTTTTTCATTTTAGTTTTTTCTTCCCCGTCTTCCAAAAGCCGTAACTTTTTTATTTTTCCACCGTATGTACTGGCAAACTAAATAATAATTCTTTGTGGGGTAAAATGGGTAAAAAAACAGCAATTCTGACATTGTTTTTTTGGGTTTCATTTTTATGACGTTTATCGCGCAGTAAAAATTATATGTTAACTTTCTTTTACGGGTTGATACGATTACGGCGATACCAAATTTATATAATTTTTTGTGTTTTACTACTTTTACAAAGAATAAACTATTTGTTGAAAAAAAATTAGCTTTGTTTTGCCAAATTCTGAGAGCCCCAACATTTATATTTCTGTAGATGGAGCAGTGTGAGGGATTATTTTCTGCACAGCGAGCTGTGGTTTTTATTGGTTCCATTTTGGGGTACATGTGACCTTTTGATCACTTTTTATTAAATTTTTTTGGGGAAGCCAAGGGGACCGAAATACAGCAATTCTGGCATTTTAATTTTTTTTACAGCGTTCACCGTGTGGGTTAAAAAAGATTTTATTGTAATATTTTGGACTTTAATGGATGCGGCGATACCAGTTATGTTAATTTTTTATTTTTTAACATTACTTTAGAAAAAAAAGTTTTTTTTTCTTGGGCTTTTAATGGGTTTTTTTTGGCCTTAAAAAAAACTTTATTTAACTGGCAGGGCTTAACAGTAGTACAAATATGGCAAACCTTTCATGAGGCCCCCAAGTTGCCATGACAACCATCATCATGGGCCATTGGGTGGGGCCGCCCCCTATTTCTAACACCTTAAATGCCACTGTCGCGATTGCGGCATCTAAGGGTAAGGCCACACGGTGCAGTCACGATGCGTGTATGTTGCGTTTTTAAACTGCAGCAAGTCATTTTTCAATAGAAGTCAATGGTGAAATGTTTGTTCTGGACAGACTGCTGCTATTATATTCCAATGTGTTTTTTGTGCAGTTGACTGCATCTTCATAATGTCCGACCTCATGCAGTTAATGACCGCGCTGCCAATGTTGTTGCTGAACTGCTTGCGTTTTTGCTAACAGTTCTGCAATGCATTGTAATGAACTATATACAGGAAGCTCCTAACAAACTTCAACACGGGTGAAAACTATGTCCAACAATTATTTCCTTTAAAAACGCAACAGAACTGCAGCATTAGGACCCATGCACATGAACGTGTTTTTCCGGCCGCAATTCCCCCAAAAATCCACGGGAGAATTGCGGCCCCATTCATTCCTATGGGGCCATGCACACGACCATGGTTTCCACGGTCCGTGCATGGCCCAGGAGCCCGGTCCAGGCTCATAGCAAATAAAGGCTGCGGCCATGTGCACAGCCCGCGATTTGCGGGCGGCTAGCGGGTGACACTCTGCCCCCATGCACATGGCTACGGTCGTGGGCATGAGGCCGTACAGAGACAAAAAACGCATGCAGTTAACCGCATGCGGTTTTCAAACGCAATAAAACCGCAACAAAACTGATGCACCGTGTGGCCTTACCCTTAGGATTTAAATGGGGGAAATCAAAGTGATCTTTGATTCCGCCCATTGCAATGAGGTGACACCCGCTTAGTATGGCACTCGCTCAGTCCATCTGCGCGCTCCATACTTCCCTTTAACACTTGCCATGCACATGTACGTACGTGTCAATGCGTTAAGGGGTTAAATAGGAGAAAGTGTGGTGAATTTTACTTAAATTTGTGGCTTACATTTTATGCCAGTCTGCAGGTGGCACGCAGATGTGACTATTTTGGAACATTTTTTTAAAATGTCATAGGCCTAAAACGCCCCATTGACTAGCAGAAAAAAAAAAGTGGTGCAAAATGTACTATTCTTTGCCTCAATGCATAGAACAATAAAACACAAACAAAATACACAACGTTTCTGTTTAAAAAAGTGCAGAAAAAATAGATCATGCCTGTTCATACATATGTGCCTATGTACCTATTGCACAGGTAAATCAGACTTTAACATACAGTACATTAGTGGCACAGCGCGTCATGTCCTATGTTGTCAGGGAGGATACATTTAGATCGTTTTATAATAGTGTATTATGAACTTCCTCTTCATTGACATGATAACAATTCAACAACTTTCTCTAGTCACAAAGCGGTTATAATCCTAATCTATATTAGCAGAAATTATTATTTTTTACAAAAATGTTTAACCCATTAAAGACCGGTCTTTTTTGGGCCTTAAGGGAGTATTCTATTTTACACATTTATTGCATATCCACAGGATTTGTCATAAATGTCTGCAAGATACGAGTCCCACCTCTGAGATAAGCACCTATATCAAGAATGGGGGTCATCCGACCCCTGCTTCTCCCGGTGCGGCAGCTGCAAACTGACGATTTCAGGTGGGGACTAGTGGTGAGGGGGCTGCGCAGCCCCGTAGTCGTATACCGTAGTCGACTACGGTATACATCCCGTCAAAACGACGGAACCCTTGCACAATGGAGACAAACTGTAACCATTGGCACCGGATCCGTCACCATTGAAATCAATGGTGATGGAAACGGAAACCTTTGGTTTCAGTTTGTGTCAGTCAGGGCGGAACGTCGGAACGGAGCCCTGACGCAGATGTGAACGAAGCCTAACTTGCAATAATTGTATCAATAGACTTTGTCAGATAACACAGTGTACAGGGCTACTTTGAGAATGCACCTTATTATATGACATGACTGATATATTCCCTGAGGCATAACTGACAAAATTCAAAGACTGTTTCTGCAATTTCATGAAAATTGGCACATCTAAGACAATGGTAGCTTCTATGTATAGACAACAGCCAGAACATTTATAAAACCTTTGTGCCAATTAAGAGGGTCATATACCAATATCACATTTTATTTTATATTTGGTATAGACGTCTACTATGGAGCCTGGCACCAAGCCTTTTGTGCTACTACAATTTCTACAATTTACCATACCATAATGGTAAACCACATGTATCAATTAGCTGGATCTAGCCATTCTAGAAAAGACTATACAAAGATGAATGCTGATTTCTGTAATACTCCCCATTTCATGTAAATAGTTTGCATAATGAGTAGCCAAAGTTAAGACTTTTTTCCCCTTTGCTTTTTTTGTGCATGCCATGAAAACCTCATATGTGTTGTTGGCCAGTAAACATGGCCACCATGAAAAAGAATCAAGTCAAATAAAACAAGTAACAACAATGATGCCTTCATTGTTCAGGAACAAGGCCACATTATAAGACTAAATCAGTTCTAAACCCATATTAAACGTGATAGCTTCCTTAACTCCTTTGCTGCCAAAGGGGTCGGCGGCACATTGAAAGTCTTGCTGGCAGCCAAGTGGCTGTAACATCTATTTTTCAGCTAATGACTTTCCTGCAGATGAAAATAAAATGTCCATATAAAAAGATGATTTATTAGCAAAAGGCTGAGACATGGAGGAGACGCATTAATAAGATCCAGACATGGCCATGCAGAATCTTCCTATTTTTCCTATGTTATGTATGAGAAATAAAATAAGCCATGCTTGCATATAAAAAATAAGGAGCCTTGACACGCATAGTCTGCGAGAACAGGGTTGAGGAGAGGAAGAACAAGGAGGTGTAACAGTGGCTGTTAAATTCTGGAAAGTTTTATACGGCATTTATCTGGTCCCTTTTAACCTACATAGCCGTCTTTATATGGCATTTTCAAGATGCTAACTTTATAATAGGTTCTTTTGTCTAAAGTTCTGTCAATTGATAACAAACTAATTAACACCTTGTTATTTGTTTCCTCTTTATGGGGGAGATTTATTAACACTGGTGCAAAGGAGACGTGAAGGAGTGACCATAGCAACCAATCAGATTGCTTCTTTTTCACGTTAAATTTAACAGACGACACGGTAGTTCTATTGTTGTTAAAGTGTCATATCATAAGATATACGTGGCAGAGATAAAGTCTTGCTGCCTTTTCAGTGGTGGTACAAACACTCGGTGCCCAAAAAAGGGGTTTCAGGAAGCACCCTCAACCCCAACGCTCGGTCCCTCATATTCAGCATTGAAGCCATTGGACAATCACTTATTTAATTGTTCTTTATCGCCCCTTTCCCACCATTCCCTATAATACCTCTTCCCCATTTCCCTCCAACCCCATTATCTCTAAACTCATATCTCTACTAGGCTCCTGCAGCTCCTCTCCTGGCTCTATTTCCAATCTAGGAACCTGTCACACAGTGAAGGTCCATTCCTGTGTCACAGGCACCGTTCCCTCCCCAGTGCACATAGGGCACATTCACACGCTGCGGACAGTCCACAGTGGAATTCTGCAGCAGCCGTTTTTACATTTCTTTCTATACATTTTTAGGAAACTTAATTCAGACGTTGCAGTAAGTAACTGTGCGGATATTAGCCTGCGGTGTAGAATTTTCCCTCCGCAGCATGCTCATTACATTTCGGAGAAGAAGCGGAATTTCACTGCGGATTTCAGCCTTTGCAATGCAAAAACTGAAATATGTGGTAAGTCCGCTGTGATATCTGCAACATCTGAATTACCTGTCAAATATGCAAATGTTGGTGCAGATTCGTTGTGCAATTGCCCCGAATCTGCACCAACATTTGCAGCGGAAAAATTCCGCCACGTCTGAACATGGCCTAAAAGTAGCACACCTACATGTCTTATCCAGAAATTGTGCACTACCACTCAATGGTGTCCTAGCCTCTCAATCTGCCTGTCTCTTGTCCCGGGTCTGCTCCTTATAGAGAACGTCAAGTATAAGATGGTGCATTTTGTATAAAATAATTGTTAATGTAAAAGCTTCTAAAGAAATATATTACATATATTGCGATGGTAGTTTTTTTTCTCTGTGCGTCTCCTTGGGTTCTCAATCTTTGGGGGGTACACTTTCACTGTTCTCGTGCTGTGTTTTTAATAGGTGCAGTACTGTGTATAATCAGCGCCCTTGGGATACTTTGATGTAATTTTTTTTGATGGGGGTAATTGGAGAAAGACTGGTATGAGAGGGTCATTATCAAAGTATCTCACTTTATCTCTCCACTTCTCTTCTGATCGCAGGACTTATGCTGCCTGTTTTTTGTGTGGTGGAGCAAATGGACAACCGTGAAGAACATGCCGAGTTTGTGTTGGTTCGAAGAGATGTCCTTTTCAATCAGTTGGTAGAAACGGCTCTTCTTGCCCTGGGATATTCTCACTCATCTGCAGCTCAAGCACAAGGTATGATAGATCATGAAATACAACTGCTTTTAGTGTCTTGACTTGTGGCTGATGAAATGTGTTTTTTATGTTTTTTCCAAGGAGTGTGACAGGAGTCAGTGATGATCACTATTTGATCCTGTAAAACTGGTTAGAATACTTATAAATAGCCTATTATCACCTAAAAATATCACCTGTACATATAAATCTTTCAGTTGTCCTCTTCTGTCATGTTGTTAGAATTTTGTTTAACCATTTCTTTGTTATTTCTGCAGCAATCAAAGCACATTGATTGTCACCCAGCTTTTCCACAAAACTGAATGACAATCTGCCCAGTAATGCAATCTTATGATAAATCACCAGATAGCCATGGCAACCAATAGTCTGGGGGCAGCTATGTGACAACCCTTATAGAAACTGTAATGACAACCATTAGTGTTTCCTATATTTGACATACTAATTATAAGTTAGGGAGTTATTTTATTTTAAGTTGTGTTATTCAGTGACATGCATGCTCTCCAACATTTCAAAATGGAAAACCCTCCCCCCAAGCTAAAAAAAAAATGATGGACATGATGCCCCACTAGTGGCTCTAAAGCACCTGAGAGTAAGCAGCAGAAGTTCCCGTCACAGTGCCAGCTACCATTGTGCCATCTTAAGTACTTCAACCACAGATGCCTGCATGACCATTCGCCAGCCCTTGATGCCCCATGAGAACATGTCACCAATGCCAACCAACTAACGACAGTTAAAGATTTCACAAAGCTTCTTCACTATTTCAATTGGCCAGACTCCAGCACAACCTTCTATTTTTTATTGAGAATTTATTATTTTCAATTTGAAGCCATTGGTTCAATGAAGACACTTAATAATATTACTTATGATACTATAGAAAAATTCAGTGCAGCACATGATAATCCAATCCCATATTTTTTTTTTTCAAATGCCATTTTAATAAAAAAATAAATTAAAAAAAATAGCCCAATGGCTTTGTTTATTCAAGCTCTATGCACAATAGTAGAAAGTGTGGGAGCTCTAGAACTCTAGAAGTTAAAAAATCCTGCAGTTGGACTGGGCAGTAATACCACAAATAAAACTATAAAAAGAAATAAAAAAGAATAATAATAATAATAATAATAATTAAAAAAAAAATACTGAGGTTATTAAAGGGGTAATCCAGCTGTTAACATAAGGGTCGGCATTGGCTGGTGACCTGTGAAATACTTGATTACAAAGCACATTTTATGGTATACCATATAGTACCCAAATAATACAAACATACATTGCCTAAATAAAATTATAGTAGCACTGCAAGAGAATTGCCTAAATAACAAACACTGTCCAATCAATAAACTATGAAATGTTCAGATGTAGCAAGCGGTAACAGTACAGATGATGTGTTACTCTACTGACATAGTTCGCCAAGCATTCTATTATTTTACATAGCGCACCATTCTAATACACTTACTATTAGAACGACGCGCTACGCTAATAGAGTAGCACGCAATCTGTACTGTTGGTGCTTGCTACTCTGTAGTTGTATCCTGTACAGCTGCCTTTCCATAGGTTTGGGAACCAAGTATAGGATCAGGGGTGCAAGCTTTGGGAGCCCAAGTCATTAAGGCCAGTGGTACCCCCTTCAGTAGTGACAAGTGATGCGCCCTGTGCTACCGATTAGGTTGCACACCCCTAAGGCTTGCTCTGATTTACAATTATCACCTATAATTTGTCACTGGATCTTGGTGGTCGAACCCCCTCCATTCTAACATTTGGTTAAGAGATAAATGTTAACAGCTGGACTGACCCTTTAAGATATGATAGCGGGAGAGAATAAGAAGCATTATGTTACAGAAAATGTTGATTTCTCATGGTTATTTTTCCCTGTTGTTAGTTGTAAGTATAAAGAATGGGAAAAGCACCACACCATCAAGTTTTGTATTTTTTTAATGGCCGTCTTCCTGTGAGCTATCTTCATGAGAAGTCAAATAAAACATTTTACTGTGGAAATGTGCCCCTAGGTCTTCTCTTATTGTCTAGGTTAAATATTTTAATACACGGGCACGTCCCCAGTTGGTTTTTGTAAGAGTGTGTCTGCTGTGTGGGAAATTATCTTTCCATCTTTCTATCTTTTATGATTATTTCCATGTAAACAACATTATGCTGAATAATGCATAGTTGTGTAATTGTCACATTAGCAAATTCTTTAACCTATTAAGATGAACTTTCTAATAGTTTTTGACCTGCACGCCATAAATGAGTGCCCAGCTAAGTCCGCATAGCTGGGGAGTGCTGGGTTATAAAGCAGTTTATTATTGTGTAAGGTAATATTTTCCTTTGGATTGTGTCATATGAACATGGTTAGCAGCTCCGAATAAGAGTGAGTCACACACCACACTTCCAATGGGGCCTTTGTCCTCTTCAATTACACATGAATGTAAATCTAATTGTATTTATGGTTGGACTTCTCATTGCTTTGCTGTTTAATCTAATATTGGAATAACATCTTTATGTTGCAGCCCTTGGAGGCAGAGTTTTATGGTTGGTCTTTGGTATTCTGTGAAAGAAAATATGCAGGGGGAAAAGAATGTATCAACCTCTAATTAAAGTCTTTATAAAAAGCCATCATTGCAATGAACAGAGCATTGGAGGAGGAGACGGGTACAGGATGCATATCCTTGTGTCAGTTATTGCTCCATAAATTTAAGATATGTCTTCCAACCAAACCAGACTAACCAACTGATATGGGTTTAGGGGTTTCACTTAGGTTGGTAAAAAATAAAAATTGGAAAAAAACAAATACAATGGCCATTATAGTTTATTGTTTCTCAATAGCTTGCAAAACTCTAATTCAGTTTTGGGGTTAAATTGTATTCAAATATCATATTAGCTTGTACATTTTCCTGCAGCCACTAGTTGAAACATCTGCATTTTTCCATATTCTTGCCAGACAGAAATGTAGCAAAGGTGTGTTTGCCATCATAGCACAATTGATCATGATCATGACTTGTTAGAGAATTATCATAATGCATAACCAATGCAGCCGCAAAACAGCGGGCAACATACATTATGATCTATAATACACAAATGCACAAAAGTGTAACTGCACCCAACTTCATGTTAGTAGGACAGGTGATAAAACCCTGATCAGTGGGGGTTCCCAGCCATCCGTGAAGATTAGCCATCAGAATGAATAGGATTTATGTAAATTGCCAACTACTATCACGCGACTTGTGCATGCCTCACTTCATTGGCAGTGAGGGCCATCGCATTATCAGAATTGGTGGGGTCCTATCGATAATTAGAAAAGGTATTTGGAAAAATCCCTTTAAGGCTGAGGATACATGGAATGTATAGCAGTGGTGGCCAAACAATAGATTGCAATTTACTGTTAGATCTCAGAGCAGGGACTAGTAGAACTACCCTTTTCTAGTGTTTATTGACAAATTATATATGGACTTGTGAATTTTGACCAGAGCTCTTAGGTTGTTTGAGTCTATGAGGCCCATGTGTCTTGTATACACTTTAGCACAGAGCAGGGCAAAAGAGAGAAGCAGCGCATGTATGAAGAAGGAAAAGCTGTGGAGCAAGTGCAATAATCTGCTGCTATCACTATAAGAGAGCATTGGATTATGTGAAAAGGGGACATGCAAAATCCTCTGCAAACCACATGTACCTGTACCTTGTCCGCTGGTAGATCGCCTCAGTCAGGCTCTACAAGAATAGTAGACGCCACACTAAAAAGTATGACCACTTCTGGTATATTGCATAGTGCAGATGGTGCCTCTCTAACATAGGACATATTCGAAACATTGTAGAGTTTGTTTGCAAACTTTTTTTCCCCCCATATTTAATAGATGATAATCCGTTTACTGTCAGAGAATTAGTCAAGCTCCTATCCCCTAGGGGTCAGAAAAAGCCAGGTTTTCAGGGCAAACACACAAGCTCTTTGTGCACTGAAAATTCAGACTCTAATTAATCGATTCCCTCTTCTCTGAGCGTTGCTGGACCCGTCAGAATTTACTTGGACAATCCAGGTTTTCACGAACAAATTGTATATGTTTTACATATATACATATATATTATATTATTAGATAGTTAGCTGAAAAGAAAACCTTTCTTAATGTTCCATGGTGGCAACTCTCTCATCCTCTTGCAGATTATTAGCACTATATTACAGATGGCATCCTGAGCGCCAGCAGGGTTGACCCAATATATAGAAATTGTGGATCAAACAAAGCTATTTATGATTTCATTTAATGCAGTTTTGGCCCTCTGTGTTGTTTCAATTTGACGTCCTTGCCTTAATCAGTCCATGTCAATTAGTATGATGCAGTTCTTTCAATACTCAGCTTAGATGCTGAGTCTCCAACAAGCTGAAGATAATGTATCATGTATGTGTCTGGGGATTTCAGCTTGTGATGTCAAGATATGCAAGGATATATTCGGGTAGAAATATAAAAATTACATATTGAGATTTACTTAATTAGTGGAAATCTTTATATTGAAGTGTATTCTGTGTTTTTTTTACAGGGCTCAAACAGCCCATATATTGTTTTCACCAATATAGACATCGCCCCCAACAGGTGAGCTTAAAAACCACAGCGGCAAGGGACATTTCACATGCCATTCTTCCATATTGGTGGTCTCTATGTATAGCACACTCTTCATGAGATGCATCTAGAGAGCTTTGGGAAGCTATGAACCTATTAATATAGCTGTAGGTATGAACAAGTGACATAATGGACCCGGACAATAGTAGTTGGTAGCAAGTCTAAGCCCGACCTGTACTCTGTTGAGGTTTATATTCGTAAGAAAATAGAACCCACTTAAAAAAGTGGCCCTAAGAGCATTGCAAGAGTAAGAGTCACAATTTCGCAGGATTCTTTCTGAAAATAGCATTACCATAGGTGGCTCAAATAATGCTCTGTCACCTTGGGCCCTTGAATGACCCTCAGTCACATTAGAAATAAGCATCGATTGAGGATGTGAAATTCCATTTCATGTTAACTGCATTGGCAGAGCTAGCTCATTAAACAAATCATTTTTTATTTTTTTTACATATCCAGGGATAAATCTAAGGACCCTGAGCGAAAAATGATCTGCATTTTGCAACAGGTTCCAGAAATAAGTATTTAGGTCTTGAATGCATGAAGCACCATCTTAATAATACAAGGAGCTTACAACTTCCAAGATTCGCATGTCAATCACAGGAAAATGTTTTGCTTGTTCAAACTTTTGTTGTTTGTCTGATAAGAAAATGGATTTATTGGCAGAGCCGTACTCAAGAGATCTGAGTTCTCTGCCAGTTTCTGCATTAAAGTGTAGAAAATTATGAATGTCTATATAATCTACTGTAGACAATCCAGGAACATAGCTATGGGGCAACCAGGGAATTTTTCCCGGCTGCTGGGTGCCAGGGGGTTGCCAACAAGCCACTTTGCCTTAGGCAGGAAGGTTAGATACAGGGCTAAAGTTGTGAACTGAACCACTGCCCCGGGTGAAGGAAAACATAGCTATAGCTCTGGACAACCCCTAATGTAAAATCCACATTTGATCTTGGTGCTCTTGCTTTCTTCTTTACTTCTCACTGATGGCCTAGTGGTTTCACAATAAGCAGTTCTTAGACCAACAACTCTAGCGTTCTATAGCTATTATCTATGGAGAAGATTCATGAAAACGGTCTCACAGAAAAACTGTCTGTTGCCCATAGCAACCAATCACAGCCTAGCTTTCATTACTCAAGAGTGCTACAAGAAATGAAAGCTGCGCTGTAATTGGTTGCTATAGGCAACAAAGACAGTTTTTCTGTCAGACAGTTTTATGAAGTGTTACCCTTCATATGTATCATTAACAAATGCAACCATAACCTTTAAGGCCCTTTTACACCTGCTGATAAGCGGCCGGTTCAGCGTGCGCTGATCAACGAGACATCGTTGATCGGTGCTCGTTTGCTTCTCTCGCACAAAGCTATGGATGGGGACGAGCGGTAATAACTCTGATCGCACGTCCCCATCCATTATTATCATATCGGCAGCGCGTCTCCCTGTTTACACAGGGAGATGTGCTGCCGACAATGATAATCTTTTACTTTTTTAAAACTATACGACCAGCAGATGATTGAGCGTCTGCTCGTTCATCTGCTGATCGTTCCCCTGTTTACACAGGGCAATTATCGGCAACGGGCGTTATAGTCTGTAAGGCTGATTTCACACGAGAATGTTCGTCCGTAAAGCACGGAACGTGTTTCGGCCGCAAGTCCCGGACCGATCACACTGCAGGGAGCCGGGCTCCTAGCATCATACTTATGTACGACGCTAGGAGTCCCTGCCTCTCCGTGGAAGTACTGTCCCGTACTGGAAACATGATTACAGTACGGGACAGTTGTCCCGCAGCGAGGCAGGGACTCCTAGCGTCGTACAGAACTATGATGCTAGGAGCCCGGCTCCGTGCAGTGTGTTCGGTCCGGGACTTGCGGCCGAAATACGTTCCGTCCTTTATGGACCGAACATGTGAACCCAGCCTAAGGGCATGACCACACGTGGCGGAATTGCTCTGGAATTCCGCTGCGGACAGTCCGCAGCGGAAATCCGCAGCGTACACGTTTCTCCATAGCCTTCCACAGCTTTTTAGATGGGTTTGTTTACACGTTGCGGACAATCCCGCTGCGGAGTGTATTGGTTGTTGGGGACGTGTAGCGGACTTGTTGCGGACTCATTGCGGAATTTCTCCATTGACTTCAATGGAGAGTCAAAATTCCGCAATGAAGTCCGCAGATGTTATGTGTGCTGCGGAGTGTATTGGTTTTACTACCATGACATTTCTTCATTCTGGCTGGACCTATGTATTTCTAGGTCTACAGCCAGACTGAGCAAGTCAATGGGGCTGTAAATAGTCACTGTCCAGGGTGCTGAAAGAGTTAAACGATCGTCAGTGACTGTTTCTGCACCCTGGACAGTGACTTCCGATCACAATATACATCAACCTGTAAAAAAAATAGAAGTTCCTACTTACCGAGAACTCCCTGCTTTTTCCTCCAGTCCGGCCTCCCGGGATGACGTTTCAGTCCAAGTGACGGCTGCAGCCACTCACAGGCCAATCACAGGCTGCAGCGGTCACATGGACTGCCGCGTCATCCAGGGAGGTCGGGCTGGATGGCGAAAGAGGGACGCATCAACAAGACAACGGCAGGGTAAGTATGAATTTTTTTTACTTTTACTAGGGAAAGGGCTGTCCCTTCTCTCTATCCTGCACTGAATAGAGAGAAGGGAAGCCCTCTTCCCCTGAATACGCAACGGCTAGTCCGCATCAATTTAATGCCCATTTTAGGCAAAGCCGCAACAGAATCTGCAACGCAGATTCTGTGCGGCATTGATGCGGACAGTGGCGGAAGAACTCCTGGGCATGCCCCAACACTGCATTACATTCATTGATAGTGATTATCAACACTTGTCACTGTCATGAGTTATTGATCTCTGTGATAGACACGTTTTAAAACTGCAGACAATTATGTATCCCATATGTAATATCCTTGCTATCATGGGCATTTATAAAAAACGATGATTTTAATACAATGATTGTTGACATTGCTCAGATTAAGCGCTCATGTTCATCCTCTATGCACTGTCGTACAAATTTGTATGGAATACAGAGTCCGATGCCCCAAAAAAATATTCTGTTGGATTTGTACGGAATCTGACAGAAAAAAACCTCTGTACGTCTGTCTCTATCCCTGTGTCCTTCCCTCTATGAAATCGTAGGCATATGGAGCTACAATAAAGGCCTCATGCACCTCTATGGAAGCCCTATTAAGACTCCATGTAAAATGGAGCCATAATACAGCTGTGTGAATGAGCCCTAGGATAAATAATTTGGAGATAATGGTGTTATAAATGTACTTTCTGGGAGATATCCTTAATATAGTAGACTGACCTTTTAAGGCCATGTTCAGACGTGGCAGAATTTTTCCGCTGAAAATGTTGCTGCAGATTCTGCTGAGATCTGCAGTGAAATTCCGCTGCCTTTCCACAACATAATGTGCATGCTGCGGAAGGAAAATTCTGCACCGCAGCCTAAATTCCGCACAGTTATCTTCCGCAATGTCTGAACTAAGTTTCCTAAAAATGTATAGAAACAAATGTAAAAAACGTCTGCTGCAGAATTCCACTGCGGACTGTCCGCAGCGGAATTCAACAGCAATTCCGCCACGTCTGAATGTGCCTTAACTCTTCCCAATTGCTCACTATATATAAGAGCAACATTAGATCTCTGCGTGATTCAGTCCTAATGCTCATCTGGAAAGCATTTGTCATTTTTCAGGACTGAATGGATGGTAAATAAAGATGATTGATATAGCCGGTCACCATTGTGTAGTTATCCATACATAAAATCATATACACTGCAGGACATGAAGAGTTGTTTAGAAGGTCTATCCGCTCATTATCAGTATTAATGTGTAGAAGATTTCCCACTTATGTTAGGAATATATTTGTCTATCAGAGCAAAATCTATATATTTCTGTTTGTACTGAGGAGCAGTGTAGAACATCAAATAGAATTGACCGGTGACCATCACAATGCTTTTAGTCATCTTTTCCTCGTACATTTTCTTGTGTTTGTGTGCAAGATTTTACATGTTTCTGTAAAGAGGAAAGCAAGAGGTCTTTGTTCTGAACCCCGTTCTCTAGAGAAGATTCAGCTGTTTATTGTCACTCAAGAGTTCAATTCTTTCCAGAAAAAAATGAACTCTGCACTTTGAGCCTATTCATACGGGTCGCGTTTGTCAATTTTAAAGCTTATCTCGTATTTCTGCCGCAGATGTGCAGTTTAATGTGCCACAGATCTACCTTCGGATTAGCCCCATTCAATGAGGTTAAACTATGTGTGGAAATCCGGCAGGTTTTCCATGCGTAATCCACGGGAATAAGTAGCATGCTACCTATTCTCTCAGATTTTTTTTCTGCGCAGCAGTCAAAACTTTGCACAGAAATTTTCTGCAGCATGTGAACGGGGTTGTAGAAACTCCGTTCAGATGCATTGGATGAACATTGAGATCGGATTTGGCATCAATTTTGGTGTGTCATCTGCGCCGGAATCCCTGTCAAATTTGAAATGTGTGAATTGGGCCTTAGTAGGTTATGGACTAAGCTTCTTTAGATGCTGTAAAGAATTTAAACATAGCACCCCCAGTTACGGGGGAAAATATTACTAATAATGTGGGCGTTATCACTATCAGTGTTGCGTCTTGTTAGTTTCAGTGTGTGCATTCAAACCTGCGAAAGTACACACTTGCTACTGTGCCGGCAGCAGGAACTAATGCCAGTCCATGCCATGCCATCACTGAACCACCAACGGTCACATGACAGCACCACGCATCTAATTAAGAAAAGGGGCACAGGGGCTGACACTTAAAAGGGGGCACTTGTCTGGCACCGTGGCTGTCATTATTTAGGTTCATTGTGACTGGCACTGTTATGTGTTTTCTGTGGATCAGAAGTCATTTGCACTCGTTATGATTACAAGTATCTCCCGCTATTATGCCCTATTGTCACTGGCAAGTTTTGATTGGCAGTTTAGGTGCCCTAATAAAAAAATTATTTTATGCTTTCACTAACACTATGTTGTTTATTAGTACATGTGAGGCTTTATGATATATAAATAATGTACTGTACATGTATTCTGCACTATTGTCTTATTACTAACTTAACAGTATATTATTAACAGTACAGTCTGAGTTAATGCCTTTTTGTAATAATTTACACGTACTGATGCTAAGGCGATGATAAAAGATTCCTTCAGTTAATATTTATTGAACACAGTGTTTAATACAGATATACCAGGCGTCGGTTTATAGTTCAACTGTATAGGATTATATGACGCCACTTTGTTCTTGCGCCATGATTATTGCAGTCCCATGGATAACACATTCCGATATTAAGATGAGTTGAGCGACAATGAAGAAAATATTAAAATTGCAGAATGTTAAACGAATGGCCATTACATCTTTGGAAAAATTACATAGCATTTACCAGCCATGTCCATGCAACCAACAGATTATGGGCGGCCTGCAGTATAGCTAAACACTGGGGGTCCTGCTGCTCATGCCCGATAAGTAACTGTTGTTTCGGTGTAATGTGGGCACTAAGGAATTGCTTGCCGTCTTGTAGCTATCCTACCGTTACTTCGGTATGACCCTATTCAAGATTTTTTCTAATCCAGAGAACATCTTTCATGATGAGAAAAATCGACTACTGTTTGTTGATGTATTTCTTCTACCAGATTGACACTTCTCTAGTTTTTAAGATATCTCAGTATTAAAAGCTTTTCCAAACGCAGCAAGAATTTTAAGCTCAGTTTTAGAACTGTTTCGTAGTTCGATAGTCCCCTGAATGTTTATTAGTCAATTAGATCCCCCCATTTATCCCGATCCCATTTACCCAAGCCATTTTATAAATAGGTTTTATCCATGTATCGCACTTTCATATCAGAGCATGAGGACATTATCATCAAAATGGCTTCTTTGCTTGCAAAGACTAATTTAACAGGCATCTTTTAATTTGCTTCACTGCTTTGTGGTCTCTGACACTGTACATTATACATCACATGAGGGGAGTTAGGATAGATTTATCCATCGCTTCAGGATAATGGGAAAAGAACATAAAACTTATGCTGTTACTTGAGTGTGTATTAGGAGTTATATTTTGTCTGCTATTCTCTTATGGAACACATTTAATGGATAGCTGTCAGAATAGTCTGTACATTCAGTTGTCAATGAATATTCTAACCTCGAGCTGTTGTAACCCCGAGGGTAGTTTATACTCTTAAATATGCCATATCTAATTATTGCCCATTATGCTATATGCCCATGCCTCTAGCTGTGGGCACATTATTATAGAATAAAAGTATATTGCCCTGTAGAATGACAGGAACATAAAGAGCGTTTTTACCTAGAAATGTACAAGTTGGTGCAGATCATGCAGTAGTATGGGGTAGAGATAGACTCTGCCTTTGGCCTTTGACAACCCTTATAGATACCATTTTATGGTACCTGTTGGAGTTGTCACCCATCTACTGCCACTTGCAAATTTATGGGAAAATGGACACATTGATTTTCTAAATGCTGCTTCTCTTGTGTACAGTACTTATACTTTTATATTTAGTTAAGATTAATAAGTGCTGTTTTTAAAGTAAATATGGAGGACATATGAAGCTTATGAGTTGACAAGCTTATTATGGCCGCTGTAAAGCTATGTCTTTATGTAATTTATCATTAGGGTTTTCTTTATCATCGCTGTCTGCTCCATAGTGCCTTAAAAGCATTTTTTGACTCATTACTCAGAATGCCTTTCTTCCATTCTATAGGAAAATGTAGAATTTAAAGCAAATTTATCATAAGAGTACACCCCAATCCTGCCCCCCATCCCCAAAAATTGATTTTCAAGGTGCTTTACACATCTACAGCATACTCACTAAATTGGTTGGGTTATTCAGCAATACTAATTCACAGAGAACCCCTTGGCAGGCAAGGATTTTCTCTCACTGTCCAACCTACAATTCAGCAAGTAGATGGTAGAGGTAGGCATGCACCTACACTGGGGTTTATGTGGTGGTATTGTGGGCACACTTAGCAACCCACTGTCTTAACCCGTAAGGGTTATATTTTTTTTCTGTTTTCTAAGTGCCCCTTTTTAAGGACAGATACACTTAAAGGATCTTGCACACTGGCAAGGATACTGGGCGGCAGTGAATGGATCCTGTACAGTGCCAAACAGTCTTCGTCAGACTCTGTGTGTACGGCTGTATTCTCTCCTAGAAGCAATACTTCTGGGGAGAATGCGTCCATACAAATAGAGTCTGATGGAACATACCACAATTATTTTTTGGGGAATCCGAAAGAAAAATAACAAGTATCTCTGAAATAAGAGGCATATGGTAGTACCGGACTCTTGTACCTCTACATCAGCCCTATTACGGCTCCATACAAATTGGAGCTATAACACGGCTCTGTTTAAAGGAGCTCTGAAAGGTATGTTCACACAGAAGATTTGTTGCAGAAATTTCTGTAATTGCCCCAATCGCCTGGATGGGGTTTGCAGAAATCTATGCCCATGCTGTAGAAACAACCCCATTCACATGTATGAAACGGCAGCAAATCTGCCAAGTGTGAACAATCTCTGCAGCTCTCCTTAGCCTGATACTTTCTATGCTTTATACCTTACTCTTACCTAAATAGTAACTAGAGCCGTAGTATTAATGAACATCATTGTCTTTGCCCTTTTCACGGTCTTATAAAGCCTGTCACTTGCAAAAATGCATTTGTGCCAATCTGTAAAAGGTCTATATATCCACATACATATATACAAAAGCATGGAATGCATGGAACTGGGTCACATACAGCTGAAAAAGGAAATATCACTATCTTTTCATATCCTGCCCCTGTGTCAAATAAACACCTGCAAAGAAGGACTTGCCTGCTTTGCCAGTCATTATTAAATTGAGAATTTTTCATTTAGCGAGGATAGCAAGAACATTTTTGTTCCCTTATAAGATGGTATAGTGCAAGGATTTAAATATTACACATGGAAAGGCTGGCACAAAGTCATATGTTTTAGCCTTGCTGGGTACTGTATGCCTTTTATTTCACATGGAAATTGCTAATGACCTACTGCGTGTCTATGAACACACTATAAATTGCTAATTATTTATAAAAAACAGCACTTTAGTTGGAAAATATGTAGAAGCTTTCCAAGTTCACCGCCCTATTATGATGTCACATTTGCCTATAATGCTACATTTTATAACTCATCAAGACCTAGGTCTACCTGTATCGCACAAAATGTCTCATTCATGCCAAGCAGTGCCAAAGGCAACTCACAATTTCATAGCATAGGTGGTTGGCAGCATACACTGGGATTGAAATAAAGTTAAAAGTACAGCGTTTAGCATTTAAGTTGGTGGCATATAATTATAATAGCTGTAATTATTGAAAGTGTTTCATACATCAAATCCACACAGATGTAGTCCATGGGAATCTCACCATCCTAACTGTAAGGGTATGTGCACACGCAAATTCAAAAACGTCTGAAAATACGGAGCTGTTTTCAAGGGAAAACAGCTCCTGATTTTCAGACGTACTTGAAGCCACTCGCGTTTTTCGTGGCGTTTTTTACGGCCGTTTTTTAAGCTGTTTTTCTATAGAGTCAATGAAAAACAGCTCAAGACGTGACATGCACTTCTTTTTCGCGGGCGTCTTTTTACGCGCCGTTTTTTTTAAATGAGGCGTAAAAAAATGCCACTTCGGAACAGAGCGCCGTATTTCCAGTTGAAATCAATGGGCAGATGTTGGTAGGCGTTCTGCTTCAGTTTTTTCAGGCGTTTTTTGAGGTGTAAACGCCCCGAAATACGTCTGAAAACACTACGTGTGCATATACCCTTAAGGTGAAAATGAGTAGAATGCTAGCATCAGTTATTAGACTCGCATTAGTAAGCTTGCCACTTTTTGATGCTTGTCATACAATTTGGTATTGTGAGTTGTACAAGGCAAGTTTTGTCCATGAATCTTAGTTCTTAATAAGGAAATGCAGAATTATCAGAGCCAAAGGCATGCTATTTACCATGACATGGCATATGTTTATTGTTATTATCATTAAATAAACCAGACTGAATTATGAGTGAAGAACAAATGGAATAAAAAAAAGCGTAAAAGGGAAAGAGTGCAGTTACATTATGTACATTTATGTAACATGCCTACAATATAAGTTAAACCAGGGGTCTCAAACACGTCCGAGTAAATGGGCCGCACATAGAAAAAATTAGAAGTTGACGGGCCAAGATTGGGCAGCCACTTCTTAGATAGTGCCACAGTGCCCTCTGTAGATAATGCCACAGTGCCCTCTGTAGATATTGCCACACTGCCCTCTGCAGATTGTGCTACAATGCCCTCTGTAGATAATGCCACAGTGCCCTCTGTAGATAATGCCACACCCATCATAGATAATGCCACAGTGCCCTCTGAAGAGAATGCCACAGTGCCCTCTGTAGAAAATGGCACACTGCCCTCTGTAGAGATTGTCACAGTGCCCTCTGTAGAGATTGCCACAGTGCCCTCTGTAGATACTGCCAGTGTCCTCTGTAGATAGTGCCACAATGTCCTCTGTAGATAGTGCCACATTGTTCTCTGTAGACAGTGCCACAGTGCCTTCTGTAGATAATGCTCCACTGTCCTCTGTAGATACTGCCACACTGCCCTCTATAGATAGTGCCACATTGCCCTCTTTAGATAATGCCAAAGTGCCCTCTGCAGATAATGCCACAGTGCCCTCTGTAGATACTGCCACAGTGCCCTCTGAAGATATTGCCACACTACCCTCTGTAGATAGTGCTACAGTGACCTCTGTAGATAATGCCACACCCCTCCTAGATAATGCCACAGTGCCCTCTGAAGATAATGCCACAGTGCCCTCTGCAGATAATGCCACACTGCACTCTGTAGAGATTGCCACAGTTCCCTCTGTAGAGATTGCCACAGTGCCCTCTGTAGATACTGCCATGGTGCCCTCTGTGGATACTGCCAGTGACCTCTGTAGATAGTGCCAAAGTGTCCTCTGTAGATAGTGCCACAGTGCCCTCTGTAGAAACTGGCACACTGCCCTCTGAAGATACTGCCACACTGCCCTCTGTAGATACTGCCACACTGCCCTCTGTAGATACTGCCACAGTGCCCTCTGTAGATAGTGCCACACCCCCTTGAAGATAGCACCACCCCATGTAGATAGCACTACCCCCCTCCACCATAGATATCGCCATTGGGACTCCTTCTAGGAATGGAATCCCCAGCCAGAGCATAGGCTGGGGATTCCGCTCCTAGAGGGAACTCCTGATGTCACTGTCCATATATGGATAGTGACGTCAGGGGCTACTCCTGGAGCGGAATCCCCTGCTAGAGCATCGGCAATGGGGATTCCGCTCCAGGAGTAGACACTGGCGTCACTGTCCAGTGACGTCAATGGCTTCCACGGGAACAGTGCTTAAATAAGTGCTGTGCTCGGTGAGTCCTCGGCGAGTGGAGGAGCTCCCTCTGCTCCTCCGCTCTGAACTAATGCTGAAGCAGGGACCTGACAGTTCCCTGCTTCAGCACTGGGTTCAACTATATCCACGTCCTGAGGACACAGATACAGTTGATAGTGGCACATACCCCCAGCCGCCCGGGACAACTGTTCCGCTGAATCCGGGATGGCTTGGAGGTCATCAGGGGGGATGTAGCGCTATCTACAGGTGGGTGTGTGGGGCGATATCTACAGGGGGGTTGCACTGTCTACAGGGGGCTGTGAGGCCATTTCTTATCTACCACCAATAATCTAGTGCGGGAAAGGGACTGTGCTTTTTCATGACGTCATGAAGCAGCACCGGCGCATTCCTCCTTCGGCCTACTCCCTCCTCCCCTGAGGGAGCTACAGTGGCACGCGGGACGCAGATGACAGCCTCAGGGGCCATGTGTTTTGGACCCCTGGCTTAAACCATGTATATAGCTAGTAATGGGATGTGATTGATATCATGCAGAGAGGTATACAGTATGTAATTCCCTACACTCAGCGTAAACATTGAAGAAAATCTGCAGTAAATTACAGTAGCAGCAGAGTGGGTGACATTTGAACAAATCTCACCCACACGTTGTAGAAATAAATCCGCCCAGAAACCGTTCATAAAATGACCTTCTGTGCGGTTTTCTAATCCGCAGCATGTCCTTTTATTCTGCGGAATCGCTCTTTTGTTGTAATTTTTCCCCTTTAAATTCAATGGGATTTTTGCGGTGGAAAAACTGATTCCGCTGCAAAAAAACACAAATCAGAAAAAAACACCTTTTTTCTGTTCAAAATTAATAAAAATTTTAATACTTACCCCCAGGTGTTGTCATAGCACCACATTGCTCTGTTCTCTGTCTAGGGTGGCATCTTGGGATGACGTTTCATCCCATGTGCCTGCTGCAGCCAGTCACAGGCTGCAGCGGTCACATGGACTGCAGCATCATCCTAGGAGGCCCGGCTGCACAGAGAACATAGAGACACGTCGCAGTGACAACGCCAGGGTGGTAAATATTCCGCCCGAAAATCTGCACCCCAATTGGAATTCCCTGCGGGTTCTAGGATGGATACGATACACTTCATAGTTTTACGCAGCGTATCTGCCCTGTGTGAACATACTCTTATAGTCAACTTCCAAAGGAAAGACACAGCAGTATTAAATGAATTTATCCCTGCAATACTATTACACACAGATCTCATTTTATTTATTAAGAGGATATGAATAATGTTGTTTTACGATCATTTCACTGACGCATACTGTCTTGTTTCGGTTTCTAAAAATTATATTGATCTTATCTCCCAGGTAATGGGCAGTGTAAGGACTTTTCAGTCTTGGTTTAGGGGAATATAACTTTTTTTTTAAACTAATTAGTAATCAGTACTGAAACAATCACGTTTTTTTTTATGTATTCCCATTTTCTGATCCTAATATAATTCTAATATATGTTCATGATTATTGGTGCAGTCATCTGGCCTGTACTGCTGTTCTAAATTTTGAACAGCAGTTACAGAGATTTGCTTTAAAGCAGGCACCTGGATATAAAAAAAACTAAGGCCAAATTTATCAATGTATTTACATCTTTATTTTGGCACATTTCACTCCAGAATTTAGAGCCATTTTTGCCACGCACATCCATTTGTAAAAGTGGAGTGAGAAGTGGTCGTGGCTTACTGCTTGGCTAGGATTTAGACACATTTAAAAAAATTCAACTTTTCAAAAATGCAAAAAAAAAAATAAGAAAAAAGTCGCATCTTAACCAAACACAGACCCTAGAGTCATGTTAGCCAGTGTGAATGGCAGTGGTGTATATTTGTGTCAGATTTATCAAAGGGGGCAAATGCAGTCATATGTCAGTATCAGGGTATGTTCACACGGCCCATTTTCGGCCGTTTTTCGGGCCATAAACGCCCGAAAAACTGCTGAAAAATTGGAAGCAGAACGCCTCCAAACATCTGCCATTTGATTGCAATGGGAAAAATGGCGTTCTGTTCCGACGGGCCGTTTTTTTGCGCTGCCCTTTTAAAAAACGGCTGCTTAAATAAACAGCCGTGAAATAGTGAAGGGCACTTCTTGGGACGTTTTTGGAGCTGTTTTTTTATAGAGTCTATTGAAAAAAGCTCCAAAAACGGTCGTGAAAAACATCACGAAAATCGCGAGTGGGTTCAAAAACGTCTGAAAATCAGGAGCTGTTTTCCCTGTTTTTGAGTTTGTGTGTGAACATACCCTAACAGTCTAGTTTTACCTTAGACATTGGCTAACATTATGCCACTTTTTACACAGTTACATAGGTTGAAAAAAGACACAGGTTTATCAGGCTCAACTTTTCTCAATAAATTACCCGTCATTCATTGCTTGATTAACTATAACCCTCAATACCATTCGTAAATAAATAATCATCTAGACTTTTTTTAAATGCTGACATAGTTTCTGCCATCACTACCTCTTGGGGAAGGGCATTCCATAGCTTGACTACTATAACTGTAAAGAACCTTTTTCTTTATTGATGTCTGAAACGTCTTTCTTCCACACGCAATGGGAGTCCCCTGGTCCTTTGTAGAGTCCTTGGAAGGAACAGATCATGTGCTAGTTCTCTGTATTGACCACACAAATACTTATACATGTTAATAAGATCCCCTCTAAGACGTCTTTTTTCCAAGCTGAACAAGCCCAATTTTTCTAGCCTTTCATTGTAAGTGACACCTCCCATCCCATTTAATAATCTCGTTGGCTGCCTTTGAAACCTCTCCAGTTCTCCTATTTCCTTTTTGCAATGTGGATCCCAAAACTGAATTCCATATTCTAGATGTGGATTTATAGTGGGGTAATATTACATTTGAATACTGGGTTTTTATCTCTCTTTTTGTACACCCTAAAATCCTATTTGCTTTTGCAGCTACTCCCTGACATTGAGTGCTGCTGTTTAGCTTATTTGTTACCAGAACATCCAGGTCCTTCTCCTGTTCCGTTATCCCCAGTTTTATTCCATTTAACGTATATGAATTAATACTATTATTGCATCCTAAGTGCATTACTTTACATTTATCGACATTCAATTTCATCTGCCACTTTGATAAATGATTCTATGGTAGAGTGTTGTGGGCATGCTCTGTGCAGTGAGGGGGAAGCAGGTAGAAGCAGCTAAGCTGTCCCTTTGGCTATTGCCAATAGTTTGATCCTGTGATATCTGCCTCTAGCTTTATAAAAACAGCTGTTACCTTTCATTGTGATCCTGCCTCTGATGATAATGAGATGTCTGCTGCCCCTGCCCCTGTGTACACAGCACAAGCTGAAAAATCATCTCTACAAATCAGGAAATATCAACCTATTGTGAGTGCTCAGTGGCCATTGAGAAAAACTGCAATATATCAGTTTGTTTTTTTTCATTTTATAGTGACAAAGAAAATAAAATAAATACCACTCAAAGTTAAAACAAATATGTTTAACGTAAAAACATGATTTAAACAATAGTCAATTTTCTGATGATAGATTCCCTTCAAACACTGTTCATTGCATAGGGTGGAATTTAATTTTCAGAGACATGAGAGATACAACTTTTTATCAAGATAGATAATGCACATGGGAATATATTTCAGCATGCAACAGTAACATGATGTTATGCTTTATAATTTTTCAGTTATCCATGATCTTGTGTTTTTGGTATTCCCTCCTGTTTCAGTCGTTTCATTGAAGGATCAGTTCACAGATGATTCCATTTATTCAGCATGTCTTAGGCTTCGTTCACATCTGCATCAGGGCTCAGTTCCGACGTTCAGTCGGAGCTTCCCGTCGGAACGGAGCCCTGACTGACACAAACTGAATTCCTGCGCAACTGAGACAAACGGAAACCATTGGCACCGGATCTGTCACCATTGAAATCAATGGTGATGGAAACGGAAACCTCTGGTTTCAGTTTGTGTCAGTCAGGGCTCTGTTCCGATGGAAAGCTCAGACGGAACGTAGGAACGGAGCTCTGACGCAGATGTGAACGAAGCCTTACTTGTTAGGAATTTACAAACAGATATTTTAGATTGCATTAAGCAGTGCTGAATTCATCATCTACATTTCCCAGACTTTGTCATTGGTGCATCATCGTAAAAACTCTCTGGTCAGACAATATTAAGATGACATTATATCACTATATTATTTGTCTTTTTTTATGTTTTATTTTCTTCCTCTCTTGACATAGAAGTGTTAATAATTGTCTTGGAATGTTGTACCTTACAGATAAGTTTGGGTTATTTAGTTAAATTGAATATAAACACTTTAAATATACTTAAAAGAAAATTACCTAGTATAGTCCTAGCTTTCTCTCTTTACAAATGAACACTCTTTGTGTTTCTTGCAGTGGTGCTGCTTTTAGGCTGAATAATACCCCCTTTAAATGATACATTTTTCTCCATGTGGTTATGACCAAAATTATAGTGACTCCCTATCTTGGAATCAGATCTGGTGTTTTTTCTGCTCTCTTGTGTTTCTCTTTAAACCCTCCTGTAAATATCGCCTGAGCCTTTAATTAAAGAGGGCCCTTTTAATCCTCAGGTCTTCAAGTTCCAATTAAATGGTGCCACTTAAGTGTGAGGTCTTTATGGAATTTGTAGTATAGGCTTAATAATTAATAAGCACAAGTAATTGTAACAACCCTTACTGGTAATAACAGACTCCCGAGGAGACCACAAATATGTTTTGTGCAGCTTGTTTTTTTATATAAACTGAAAGCTCTGGTCCCATCAACACCTTTTTAACTGTTAGGCCAAGTGGACTTCTTCCTGTCGCCACTATGTACACAGAGCGGGAATGGCATTGGTGGGGTTAACATATTTTTTAAAACTGATTGTACTACATAGCTGGAAGAATGTTAACCTAACTGCTATTCTATATTTTCAGTGGCACCCTAAGCATGGGCCCCCTGCACGTCTATGTTGTCAGTACAGCTTTGTTGATATTAGATCATAGGAAAATTGACCCCAAACAGTTCTATAATGTATATGATTGTTTATTTCTCCCATTAATTGTGTGGTATATACAGGAAGGCAAACCCGGCTGACATTGAGTGTGTAAATCTCATGAAGGGTCATAGGCGAGAATATTAGAAGAAATACTACAGTGCAGGAGGAATTAATTCATTTAATTATAGGATACATTTGCATTTTAGTGCTTTTGATATACTGTAAAAACCAGATCCTCTGCCCTAGAGTTGGATAATGTACAATATTACAGCCATTAATAGGTGCTTTGGGTCCCTGGCGCCACAGTAATAAAAATCTAAGGCGGATAAACCATGGTGACAAAAGAATATCTGTTCCACAAAACATCATTTTCATATCTCTAAACCAAATTACATAGTTATATAGGTTAAAAAAAAAGTCACAGGTCCATCAAGTTAAACCTTTATCAATAAATGACCCGTCATTCATTGCTTGATTAATTATAACCCACAATGCCATTTGTCAGTAAATAATCATCTAGCCTTTCTTTAAATGCTGACATAGTATCTACCATTACTACCTCTTGGGGGAGGGCATTCTATAGTTTGACTACTCTTACTGTAAAGAACCCTTTCCTATGTTGACGTTCTAAATGTCTTTCTTCCACATGCAATGAATGTCCCCTGGTTCTTTGTAAAGTCCTTGGAAAGAACAGATTATGTGCTAGTTCTTTGTATTGACTACATATATACTTATACATGTTAATAAAATCACCTCTAAGTCGCCTTTTTTTCCAAGCTGAACAAGCCCAATTTCTCTAGCCTTTCATTGCAAGCGACACATCCCATCCCATTTAATAATCTAATTTAATAATCGTCTGCCTTTGAACTCTCTCCAGTTTTCCAATATCCTTTTTACAATGTGGAGCCCAACACTGAATTCTATATTCAAGATGTGGCCCTACAAGGGTTTTTTACAAGAGGTAATATTAAATTTAAATCACAGGTTGTTATCTCTCCTTTTATACACCCTAAAATCCTACTTGCTTTTGCAGCTGCTGCTTGACATTGTGCTGCTGCTTAGCTTATTTGCTACCATGTTTGCAAATGTTTTGTACATAGTATACCTAAACAACAATATTCTTTTACAGGAATCATTAAAATTGGTCGCTGGAACCCACTGCCTCTCAGTTATGTTACAGATGCCCCAGATGTAACAGTCTCTGATATACTACAAGATGTCTACCACGTGGTTACATTAAAAATCCAATTACAGAGGTGGGTGGTTGTATTTTAGGTTGACACTTTGTAAAATAATATTTGGTAAAAAAATAATCGTAATATATATTTTTTGTTATACATGTATTGTAGAGAATATTCACAGTGAGTGTAATGATGGGGGTAAGGAAACAAACAGACAAGTGAGCCCTAATCTACCCGCCACTCAGTCCCTGCCTACTTGCAATGACCCGCCCTAGGCGACGGGGTACAACTGGGCGACAGTCCCTACGCTCAATAAGTGCACGACAGACAAACAGACAAGGGTACACAGAAGCAAGGGAAAAGGGGCAGTTGCCCACGGCAACACCGAGAGCAACAAGAGTGGTGAACGAGCCGAGTCAAACCAGGAGTGTACGAGGTACCAAACGCAGAGCAGGAGAGTAGTGAACAAGCCGAGTCAAACCAGGAGTGTACGAGGTACCAAACGCAGAGCAGGAGAGTAGTCAGTAAGCCAGGGTCAATATGAAGCAGGGTCAAATAGATCAAGAAGCTGCAGCAGGGCCAGGAAACCAAAATGAGAAGAATCACAAGCAAGGAGGAACAGGAAAGGCAGGTATAAATAGACAGAGGGCGGAAGCTACCTCCGTCTGGCCAGGCTATGATAGGCTCTCCCACTCCTAAGCCTGCCATCCTGAGTGGTGGAAGATGGAGTCAGTCTCCCAGACATAGAAGCAGGTGCAGACTGATTACCTATGGGCGTGGATACAGAAGATGTGCCTGGCAGATCCTTAACAGTACCCCCCTTTTATGAGTGGCCACCGGACCCTTTCTAGATGGACCTGGTTTATTGGGGAAACGAAGGTGGAACCTCCTGACAAATACCCCAGCGTGAACATCCCGGGCGGGTACCCAAGTCCTCTCCTCAGGCCCGTATCCTCTCCAATGGACCAGGTACTGGAGGGAGCCTTGGACCATCTTGCTGTCCACAATCTTGGCCACCTCGAATTCTACCCCCTCAGGGGTGAGAACGGGGAAAGGAGGTTTCCTCGAGGGAGCCAAGGACGGAGAGCAGCGTTTAAGGAGGGAGGCATGAAACACGTCGTGTACTCGAAAAGATGGGGGCAACTCCAGTCGGAAGGAGACCGGATTGAGGACTTCAATGACCTTGTACGGCCCTATAAACCGGGGAGCAAACTTCTTGGACGGGACTTTAAGGCGCAAGTTCTTTGACGATAGCCACACCAGATCCCCGACCATAAACAAGGGGTTAGCAGAACGTCTTCTATCTGCCTGAGTTTTTTGTATGCTCTGGGACGCCTCTAGGTTCTTCTGAACCTGGGCCCAGACTGTGCACAGTCCCCGATGAACGACCTCTACCTCGGGATTGTTGGAACTACCAGGTGAAACGGAGGAGAACCGTGGATTAAACCCAAAATTACAGAAAAAGGGGGAGGCCCCTGACGAGTTACTGACCCGGTTATTAAGGGAAAATTCGGCGAGGGGGATGAATGAGACCCAATCATATTGACAGTCAGAGATAAAACACCTTAAATATTGTTCTAGAGACTGATTAGTCCTCTCAGTTTGGCCATTAGTTTCAGGATGGAAGGCAGAGGAGAAGGACAGATCAATCTCCAACTTTTTACAGAAGGCTCTCCAAAACAAGGAAACAAATTGTACCCCTCTGTCAGAAACAATATTGACAGGGACCCCATGGAGACGCAGGATATGTTTGACAAACAAGGTAGCTAACGTCTTAGCATTGGGTAGTTTTTTGAGGGGCACAAAGTGGCACATCTTACTGAAGCGGTCTACTACAACCCACACCACCGACTTAACTTGAGATGGAGGCAAATCGGTGATAAAATCCATGGATATATGGGTCCAAGGTCTCTGGGTAATGGGCAAAGAACGTAGTAAGCCCGCTGGTCAGAACCTGGGAGTCTTGGAGCTAGCACAAACCTCACAAGCGGCGACGTAGGCCTTAACGTCCTTAGGCAACCCAGGCCACCAATAGTTTCTGGGAATGAGGTGCTTGGTACCCAGGATGCCTGGATGACCAGATAGAGCAGAGTCATGATTTTCCCTAAGTACCCTTAGCCGGAATTGCAGGCGAACAAACAGCTTGTTCTCAGGAAGGTTCCCGGGAGCTGAACCTTGATCAGCAGCAATTTCAGAAACTAAATCAGAATCAATAGAGGAAATGATTATACCTGGAGGCAAAATACAAGCAGGATCTTCCTCCAAAGGAGGGCTGGCCATGAAGCTATGCGACAGTGCATCAGCCTTAATATTTTTAGACCCAGCCCTATAGGTAACCAAAAAGTTGAATCTGGTAAAAAATAACGCCCATCGAGCTTGGCTCGGGTTTAGCCTCCGGGCAGATTCTAGGAAAACCAGATTCTTGTGGTTGGTAAGGACCGTTACCTGGTGCCTAGCCCCTTCCAGGAAGTGGCGCCACTCTTCAAATGCCCATTTAATGGATAAGAGTTCGCGGTTGCCAATATCATAGTTACTCTTAGTGGGCGAAAACTTCCTGGAGAAGTAGGCACAGGGACGGAGATGGGTGAGGGACCTGGTACCCTGGGACAAGACAGCCCCCACTCCCACCTCGGACGCGTCAACCTCCACGATAAATGGCTCCATTTGGTTGGGCTGAACCAACACCGGGGCCGAGATAAAGCACTTCTTAAGGACCTCAAAAGCCTGGACAGCCTCAGGAGGCCAGCGGAGGAGATCAGCACCCTTGCGAGTGAGATCCGTAAGAGGCTTAGCGATGACCGAGAAGTTAGCAATAAATCTCCTGTAATAATTAGCGAACCCCAAGAAGCACTGTAACGCCTTCAGGGAGGCAGGTTGGACCCATTCCGCCACAGCCTGGACCTTGGCGGGGTCCATGCGGAATTCATGAGGAGTGAGGATTTGACCCCAAAATGGTATCTCCTGCACCCCAAACACACATTTTTCGGTCTTCGCAAACAGTTTGTCTTCCCGAAGGACCTGGAGCACCTTCCTGACATGCTCAATGTGGGAGGACCAGTCCTTGGAAAACACAAGTATGTCATCAAGGTACACTACAAGAAATACCCCCAGGTAATCTCTTAAAATCTCATTTATGAAATTCTGGAAGACCGCGGGAGCATTACACAACCCAAAGGGCATGACGAGGTATTCGAAATGACCTTCGGGCGTGTTAAACGCAGTCTTCCACTCATCCCCCTCTTTGATGCGGATAAGGTTATATGCCCCCCGTAGATCAAACTTAGAGTACCATTGGGCCCCCTGAACCTGATTAAAGAGATCAGGAATCAAAGGAAGGGGATACTGGTTCCTTACAGTGACCTTATTCAAGTTACGGTAGTCAATGCATGGCCTAAGACCACCATCCTTCTTCCCTACGAAGAAGAAGCCAGCACCTACCGGAGAAGTAGAGGGGCGAATGTAACCCTTGGCCAGGCATTCCTGGATATACTCTCTCATGGCTTCACGTTCGGGACAAGAGAGATTAAATATCCTACCCTTAGGGAGCTTAGCTCCTGGTACCAAATCGATAGCGCAATCGTATTCTCTATGAGGAGGTAACACTTCGGAGGCCTCCTTAGAGAAAACATCAGCGAAGTCCTGAACAAACTCAGGTAGCGTGTTCACCTTCTCAGGGGGAGAAATAGAATTAACAGAAAAACATGACGTCAAGCATTCATTACCCCATTTGGCAAGATCCCCAGTATTCCAGTCAAACGTGGGATTATGCAACTGCAACCAGGGAAGGCCTAAAACCAAATCAGACGATAATCCCTGCATCAAATGTACAGAGCACTGCTCCAAATGCATGGAGCCAACAAGGAGTTCAGAAACAGGGGTATGCTGTGTAAAATAACCATTAGCAAGAGGAGTGGAGTCGATACCCACTACCGGGACAGGTTTAGGCAAATCAATCAAAGGCATAGCTAGAGACATAGCAAATTCCACAGACATGATATTAGCAGACGACCCTGAATCCACGAAGGCACTGCCGGTAGCAGACCTACCACCAAAAGAGACCTGAAAGGGAAGCAAGATTTTATTAGGTTTCATATTTACGGGAAATACCTGTGCGCCCAAGTGACCTCCCCGATGATCACTTAGGCGCGGAAGTTTTCCGGCTGCTTATTCTTACGCCTAGGACAGGTGTTCACTTGATGCTTGTCATCCCCACAATAGAAGCAGAGACCATTCTAACTGCGGAACTCTCTACGTTGTTGGGGGGACAGGCAGGGTCATTCCACCGAGAAGCTACGCACCACTTCCTAAAGTCAGAGCAATACTCCTCAACAGGTCTCTTACCCTGACGTAAGGTCACCAGCTGACTCTCGGCAAAGGCAGTCCTGTCAGTCTCGTCATAAATGAGTCCGAGAGCGGAAAAGAAAAGATCAACGGAGGAAAGTTCAGGGGCGTCAGGAGCCAAAGAGAAGGCCCATTCTTGGGGCCCTTCCTGGAGCTGGGACATATTTATACCCACCCGCTGGCTCTCAGAACCTGAGGAGTGGGGCTTTAAGCGAAAATAGAGCTTACAACTCTCCCGAAAGGAGAGAGAAGTTTTCCGGTCCCCTGAGAACCGGTCAGGCAACTTGAGGTGGGGTTCAAGAGGTGAGGTGAGGGTCACTACCATGGTAGCATCAGGCTGGTTGACCCTCTGAGCCAGGGCCTGGACCTGTAAGGAGAGACCCTGCATTTGCTGAGCCAGGGTTTTAAGGGCGTCCATAGTAGTGTGAGGGACCAGGGTAGACTAGGTATATGGCTTGTGATTATGTAATGATGGGGGTAAGGAAACAGACAAGTGAGCCCTAATCTACCCGCCACTCAGTCCCTGCCTACTTGCAACGACCCGCCCTAGGCGACGGGGTACAACTGGGCGACAGTCCCTACGCTCAATAAGTGCACGACAGACAAACAGACAAGGGTACACAGAAGCAAGGGAAAAGGGGCAGTTGCCCACGGCAACACCGAGAGCAACAAGAGTGGTGAACGAGCCGAGTCAAACCAGGAGTGTACGAGGCACCAAACGCAGAGCAGGAGAGTAGTGAACAGGCCGAGTCAAACCAGGAGTGTACGAGGTACCAAACGCAGAGCAGGAGAGTAGTCAGTAAGCCAGGGTCAATATGAAGCAGGGTCAAATAGATCAAGAAGCTGCAGCAGGGCCAGGAAACCAAATGCGAAGAATCACAAGGAGGAACAGGAAAGGCAGGTATAAATAGACAGAGGGCGGGAGCTAGCTCCGTCTGGCCAGGCTATGATAGGCTCTCCCACTCCTAAGCCTGCCATCCTGAGTGGTGGAAGATGGAGTCAGTCTCCCAGACATAGAAGGAGGTGCAGACTGATTACCTATGGGCATGGATACAGAAGCTGTGCCTGGCAGATCCTTAACAGTGAGGGTATGTTCACATGCAGACATTTTTTTCGGGCGTTTTCAGACATAATTCGGGCGTTTTACGCCTCGAATTATGCATGAAAAAACGCCCCTAATACGCCTTCAAACATCTGCCTATTGCTTTCAATGGGAATTACTATGCTCTGTTCCCACGAGCCTTTATTTTACGCGTCGATGTCAAAATATGGAGCGTAAAATGACGGCTCGTCAAAAGAAGTGCAGGACACTTCTTGGGACGTTTTTGGAGGCGTTTTTCATTGACTCCATTGAAAAACAGCTCCAAAAACGGCCGTAAAAAACACAGTGAAAAAATGCGAGTTGTTAAAAAAAACGTCTGAAAATCAGGAGCTGTTTTCACCTGAAAACAGCTCCGTATTTTCAGACGTTTTTGCTCACTGCGTGTGAACATACCCTATTTGTTGCCATCAGTAGAATACATAGACCTTTATAACCTGTATACTGCCAATGGGCAACTCAAAGAGGATATCATAAAGAACTGACAGCTTCTATTCAGAGTTTTCACAGTGATAAATGTATTCATTTTATAATGTACTGCATTATTTTGTTTTCTATGTTTATTTTCTTATCCTATTCTTCTTAGTTGTTCAAAACTTGAGGACTTGCCGGCAGAGCAGTGGAACCATGCCACTGTCCGCAATGCCTTACGAATGCTGCTAAAGGAGATGAATCAGAGCACGCTTGCCAAAGAATGCCCCCTCTCTCAGGTCAGTTAAGTTATGTTATCTACACACCCAAGTATTCTTCCAATGCTTCCATTGTCATGTAATGAAAACTTCTAAATATAGAGATTGATATTAATCATTTCAATGTCACGCATTGACTTTCTGTACCAGCCTTTCTGCACTATTTAATCTATAGTGTCCTATGAATATCCTTAGACTTATATAAATGTATGGCTGTGGCTGTTACTGGACAGAGCAAAAGATATAGAGTGATTGTGGACAAAAATCTTTGCATAAGCCGTGGAGTCTTAAGGCCATTTTACACCGGCCAATAATCGAAGAATGCAGCGAGCGCCGATCAACGAAACATCGTTGATCGGCGCTCGTTTGCTCCTGTCCCACGGAGCTATGGATGGGGTCGTTACTCCGATCGCTCTTCCCCATATATTATTATCATGTCCGCAGCGCGTCTCCCTGTTTACACAGGGAGATGTGCTGCAGACAACGATAACATTTACACTTTTTTAAAAGATACGAACAGCAGATGATTGGGCGTTTGCACATTCATCTGCTGATCGCTGCCCTGCTTACACAGGGCAATTATTGGCAACGAGTGTTCTATGAACGCTCATCTGCCCGATAATCGCCCATTGTAAAACCACCTTTAGGACCCTATTGGTATCCCTCCAACTTTCTTTTCATTGAAGACAGGAGGTTCAAGTGAAGGACTATGTAAGAATTTGTGGAGAGTGCCCAATTTCCCTTTTCTTAGGCAGCAAATAGGCTGGAACACTTACAGTATAGGCTGGCACCCCTATATACTTATTCTTGTTCATATATTGTTGTTAGGTTTTTTTGGTTGATAGTAAACATTTAGGTACTTTTCATCTGTATACATTCTTATGACGCTCTAACATTTTGGTTCAACGGCTTTCCTTGTAGCAACTAGTTCAGATGCCGGTTTCACCTTCAGATCTGAGACTTATATTCCTTAGCACTTGTGTTAACAACCCCTTTGCACTTCTCACATGGCAATTTCATTTAGCAAATCTACTTAAAAAGTAAATACCCTGCCATATGTATGAAATGTTATTATGTGTCCCAATAGGTTAATATGTTATTGTCAGCTGCAGGTTGGAAAGCTGCCTCGCAGGAGTTAGGGCTTCAGGGAAAAAGCCACTTGTTTATTAACCCAGTCCTCCTGCTAAAGAAACCAGAAGAAAATTACCAATTGCAGCTTAACCCTCTACTGGGAAAACAAACCTAGTATTTAATCCAAGCCATTGTTTTCTTTTAAAAGTATTTTAATATGACATTGATAAATGAGGTACATTCACGCCCAAGCATCAGATTGTTTTGCTCTAGTTTTTTTTATATTTCCACAATAAATTGTGTTCGCAAATTTGGACATAAATTCCCACTTAGTAAGTAAAATGTATCAAATAAATGTAATAAACTTAGAAAATTGGTTGGTTGTATCGCAGGTTTTGCCATAATTTTTAAACATCATGACAAAAAATTATTTCAGAATAAGTTGTTTTTATGACTTGTATCCTGTATTTTTTATCAGATTTCGAATGAACTCTATCGCTAACTCTTAGTTTTCCCTGAGCTAATGGGCAGAGCCTAACTGCTATCATTGTCTTCTATGCACTGCACACATAGAAGAAGAGAATCCTGCTCTCCTATATCTATATATCTATCTACAGGGGCATAGCTATAGGGGGTGCAGAGGTAGCAGTCTCACCTGGGCCTTGCAGCCTGAGGGGGCCCAAAAGCCCCTCAGCTGCATAAGAAGACACCAGTATTATAAATGACATATGGTAGGTCAAGGAGTGTGTCTTTCTCACTCTGCTCCTGCTCCACCCTTTTCTCTCCATAGACTTTCGTCTGTGTCTAATTCACTCTGCTCCCACCTCCTGCTCCCCCATCCCTCTTCATAGACTTGCATTGGCAGTCAATGAAAAGACACAGCCTCACCTACTAAATTCCGTCTCTAGGGACGGATTTTGCTTGATAACAGGGGGTAGATAGCAGACCTAGTGGCAGTAACTTCACACAAAATTAGTATTTATAAAACAACAATATTTTAACAGTAAATTACAAAGTTGATCTATTCCAGTTATACTATTATATGAGCATAAGTTGTTTGAAAAGTTAGTGTCCATTTAAACATTACTTTGATTTATTCATTACTTTAGGGCTTCTTACACAGACTTTTTGTGTGGCCTTTTTTTAAATAAAAAAACGCATCTAAAAAATTGAGTACAATGGTACATGCATTGTTTGCAAATAGTGTGTTTTACTACATGCGTTTTTTGTTATGTGCCTTTTTTCACATTGCATCATATGATCTTTGAATCACATGATTTGCAAAGAGTCCTCTTTGCAACACATGATTAATTCTGAAAAGACGCCACGGAAAACGTTATAAAAAAACACAACACACATTAACACATGCATTTTTTAAAGAAGCAACATAATCATACGGAGGTCTTTTGGGAGAAAAATGCCGCTGACTGCTGGAAAAAAAACACCAAACCAACCCTGGCTGCGATTTTGAAAAATGCCACTAAGCCACACAACATAATGCAAAAGAAAAAAAATAACACTAAAAAAAGTGGTGTTTTTCCTGCAAACGCTGCGTGTGAAGTAACTCTCACTCATTAAAGGAACACTCTGAAAACTGATACATCAAGTTATGCCTACTACTGGGCCTGAGTAGGTGGGGCATGACACCGCTATTCAAGGAACACCAAAGAAACAAACCATTCAGATATGTTCCCAAATGGCGGATACGCTGCCAATTTTTTGCAGCAGAAAATCTGTAGTGGAATCGAAAGAAATCACAGGTAATTCAGTCCATACTACATAGTACGTTTTCGTAAATGCTGTGTTTTTTCCGCAGCAGATTTACCTGCGGGTTCAGTGTCAAGCATTCATGAAATCAAACTGTATGTGCACCTGCGGATTTCATGTGGTCTTTACTGCGCTTCGTCTATGGGCCAAATACGTAGCATCTCCACACAGAACCCACAGCATAAATTGACATGCTGCGAATTTGAACGTTTCATTGTAGAACAATTTTACGCATTTTATTCCACAACATGTGGCTGTAATTCTAAATGCTAAATCTCATTCAATTTGCTGCTACAGTAAATCCTGCAGCATTTCCGAACATAATGCCGTTGCTGAAATTCAGCAGCGTTTGCGCTACGTGGGAACCCGGCCTACGACATGCAGCATCCCCTCAGACCCTCCAATAATTACGGATGTAGCCAACTTTATCTTGACTCTGATAACTTGCTGCAGAGTGATATCACACAACAAAAGCCATTGAAAAAGTCAACTTAAAGCGTGTTGACACATTGTATTTAATGCGTTAAAAGTCAAGCTAAAGATGGCTACATCTGTATATCACAGTATTCGTTTTGTCTAGGGTACGTACATTGCTGGAATTTTCCAATAATTAAAGAAAAACTCCAGTCATTACATATTGTTAGATTGATTACTCCCTGTAGGAAACTAGTGGAGATATATGAATTCCTTATTTTTGACATTTTAGTGGGTCGCATGTTGCAATACTTTTAGCTGCTCCCCTGGGAGGAGCTTAGGTGTCACATGACTGTTTACACCAACTAATTTACACCTTGTTGCATTGTTGTTGCATTTTTTGTAAAAATGATTGTAAAATATTTTAAATAAATAAATAAATAAAGCCCAAACAAATGCTGCCATTATAGCAAAAAGTGAGCAACGATCAATGAGACATCGTTGATCGGCACTCATTTGCTCCTGTCACACGGAGCTATGGATGGGGACGAGCGGTTGTTACTCCGATCGCTCGTCCCCATATGTTATTATCATGTCGGCAGCGCGCCTCCTTGTTTACACAGGGAGATGTGCTGTCGACAACAATAATCTTTGACTTTTTTTAAAACGATGCGATCAGCAGATGAACGAGCGTTTGCTCGTCCATCTGCTGATCGCTGCCCTGTTTATGAACGATCGCTCGCCCGATAATTACCCAGTGTAAAACCCCCTGAAGGCAGATTCTTCAGTAAAATGAAGGGCTCGCTACAATTCATCATTATTATTTTAGCGTTACTTCTGAGGAGATAAAGCTGTTCTAATCATTCACTGTAAAGCAGTCAGAAGCAGTATTTACATTTCTAGCAATATGACTGCAAATCCGTGAGCGCTGCAAGGTGACCTCTGCACAGGCTGCTCCATCTTTTCCCTTGTGAGTTCAGCTTTAGGCATCTGCTGAGTGGAGCCTGTAGCTGTAACTGCAATGAACTCCACTTAACAGAAGTAACGAACACTCGCAGCTCGTAACGGAGTTACACGGAATTGTTTTCACACATGCACAAAACACAGAGCCAAGCCATAAACGGACTAGGTATCATCTCTCTTTGCCACATCGTTCCTAGTTGCAGAGTTTGTAATACTATATGTACACACAGGACGTATTTGTTTAATCCAATACAGCACACAAAATAGAGAATCAGATATTTTCCAATATAAATGATTCCCTTACAGCCTATTCTTGAAATTATTTTGTTTTGTGATATGTATAGACCTGATCTTCTGCAAGATTTACATATTGGATGGAAGCAATGCTTCTAGGAGAGAATAGCTCTGTAATATGGAATCAGATGAGCAAGCCATTTTTTTTCTGTATGACTCAGAATCTGAGGTTTTTTTCTGTATGACTATGTTTGAAATTGGAGTCATATGGAAGTACAATAGGGCCCCATAAAAGTCTATGGGATCATATTACAGCTCCGTAAATCTCGGAGGTTTACAGAGGCGTAATATCGCCATGTGCATGAGGCCGAATAGAAAGTGATTTTTGAATTGCCATTAAGAAGAAGTGTGGAAAGGGACTTCTGGACAGATAAAATTCTACACCCAAGTCTGTTACGACCTCAGTTAATAGAATTTATATTGTCAAGCAGGAGCGTAACTATGAAACACTGGTCCCCATAGCAAACTTTTGACTAGGCCCCCCTCCCCTCGGTGCCACACAGCCCGCTCTTGTAGATAGTGCCCCCCTTTAAATAGTGTCATACAGTCCCCTCCTGTAGACAGGGATATACAGCCCCCCCTGTAGACAGTGCTATACAGCGCCCCCTGTAGACAGTGCTATACTTTCAAGTATCACAATTTTTTTTATTTTAAGCCACACCTCTAATCCCACCCAATCCCGGCTCATACACACCTGGTTCAGCCCACACAGTATCATGCTCCGATAGTGCTCCCCACACAGTATAATGCCCCCATAGCTGCCACCATACAGTATAATGCCACTAAACAGTATAATGCCCACATAGATGCCCCATACAGTATAATGCCCACACAGATGCCCCATACAGTATAATGCCCACACAGATGCCCCCATGCAGTACAATGCCCAAACAAATTCACCCATACAGCATAATGCCCCATAGCTGCCCCATGCAGCATAATACCCCCATAGCTGCCCACACAGTATAATGCCCCCCATAGCCACCCCACACAGTATAATGCTCTCCATAGCTGCCCACACACAGTACAATGCCTCCCATAGCTGCCCCCACACAGTATATTGCCTCCATAACTTCCCCCACAGTACATTGCCCCCATAGCAGCCCCCACAGTATAATGCCCCATGCAGTATAATGCCCCCCATAGCTGCCCCACACAGTATAATGCCCCATAGCTGCCCCCACAGTATAATGCCCCACGCAGTATAATGCCATCTCATAGCTGCCCTCACAATATAATGCCACATAGCTGTCCCCACAGTATAATGCCTCCACAGTATAATGCCCCTCATATAGTAAAATGCTCCTATAGCTGCTACCATATCAGCACCCATTCCCTACCCAGTTTAATGCCCCATAGTGTCTAAAAGAAAAATAATAACATAATTACTTACCTATCCCCGTTCCCACGACGGGTGGGGGATCCTTCTCCTCCGGTCCGTGCTGTGAGTGACTCGGCGTAGACAGGCGCAATATCGTCACTACATCACGCCTGCCTACGCCGAGCCACTCATGGCAGAGTGAATGCTGTAGCAAGGAGCCGTCAGCTCCTTGCTCCAGCATTCAGGAAGTGGGACCGGCGCGGTCAGGCTGTGTGGCTACGGCGGCCCTGTGGGCCCCCCAGGCTTATTGGCCTGGTTGCAATTGTGAACGTTGCGACCCCTAGAGCTAAGCCACGGTTACAGTAGCCTGTGGCAGAGCAGGGAGAAACCTCCCTGCTTTGTCATAGTGTTCAATAGCATCTGTGTCCGAAGGACGCAGACACTATTGAATGTGGAGTTGCTCCCGCTTTAGCTGCCATAGCGGCTGATAGCGGCACCTCCGGGCATGGCTGCTACAGCGGTAGTTATGCCACTGTTGTCAAGTTGAGTAGTTTTGCTCCAATAATACTGAGGTCAGCACATGCTCAATCCAATGGGTCCTAGACTTTTACTGCATCTACTGTGCTCTACTGAATTTTGGAGGTACCTATTTTTTTTTAAATAAATACTAGGAGACAGGTTTTGTATCAATTTCCTTATAGGCATGCAAAAGCAGATGTACCCTGTATAAGCCCACTTTCACATGGCAGTATTTTGCATCAGTATTTGTAAGCCAAATCTAGGAGTCAGTCCAAAACATGAAAGAGACACAAGTCTTTCCTTTTGCTATACTTTTCTCTGTGAAGGTTCCACTCCTGGTTTTGGCTTAAGGGGGTTTTACACAGGACGATTATTAATTATTATTAATATAACGCTCGTTGCCGATAATTGCCCTGTGTAAACAGGGCAGCGATCAGCAGATGGACGAGCAAACGCTTGATCATCTGCTGGTCATATAGTTTTAAAAAAGTTAAATATTAGCGTTGTCAGCAGACGTGCTGCCGACATGATAATAATGGTTGGGGACGAGCGGTCGTTCCCATCCATAGCTCCATGTGACAGGAGCAAGCGAGCGCCGATCATCGATGTCTCGTTTATCGGCGCTCGCTGCACCGGCCGCTTATCGGCCAGTGTAAAAGGGCCTTTACAAATACTAATGCAGAATGCTGAATAAAAAACTGCCATGTGAAAGTGGCTTAAGAATCAGAGCCTCAATGCTGTGACTGGGCAGCTGCTGTATTTCAAAATTCCTGTGAATTTTACTCCGGCCATAGTCTTAAGGTACTTTTACAACAGCCAATTTTGGCCGGTGCAAAGAGCGCCGATCAACGAATCAGCTCATTGATCGGCGCTCGTTTGCTCCTTTCACATGGGGCTAGTATAGGGACGAGCGCTCTTTACTCCAATCGTTCGCCCCCATACATTTGTATTGTGTCAGCAGCACGTCTCACAGTTTACAGGGAGATGTGCAGCCGACAACGATAATATTTTGAGCATTTAAAATTATACGATCAGCTGATGAACGAGCGTTTGCTCATTCATCTGCTGATAGCTGCCCTATTTACACAGGGCAATTATCGGGAACGAGCTTTCTGTGAACACTCGTTTGCCCGATAATTGGCCCATGTAAAAGGGCCTTTAGTTGAAATAACGTATGGATTAATTACCTTGTATTTACCTGCTAAAAAAATCCTATTGAAACATGGAACACTTGAATGAATGTCATGCAGCACTGTAAGCTTTTGAACTTCTCTTTCCATCCAACAAATCTGAAAGAGCATATAATCATAGTTAAATCATAGACCAGAGAATGTCGGACTATAGCAGCCCCAACGCCCTGGAAGCAGATAGTGGAGTGGATAGGGTTAAGCATTCTCCGCTTAGTGAATTTCAGCACAGGTGCTAATGACACGTTCCTATAACTGATATTAATTCTCTTTATTAGTCTAAGCGTTGTACTTGGGGTAGCAGCACGTATGTTCCCAGGCTCTTGGCTGTGTGGTCTTGTTGCAGTTGGAAGCTGAACTGAAACATCTGAGAAGCATTAATGGGATTATTCATGGCAGGACATCTAATCTTACCTTTTAGGTTCTGCTTCCTAAATCACCATTGTTCTCGGCCATTGTGTCTAATGTGTGTGTCTTTCCATATGTCATTTCTAATGATTGGGACCCCAGGACAGTGGGAATTTAAAGTGACATAAATATTATGAAAGCGAAGTAGTTTTATTGAGGATTTACTCTGAAAAGCAGCGCTTCTGAGCCCAAAGTGTTAGTAGGATTATCTATCCCCATGGACTTTTAAAAACCCTTCCTTCCAGAATGAGAAGAGATTAACTGTATAATGTTAATAAATTCTCCACCACTATGCACTGAATGTATCATGGCAGACAGTCTCAGTCGCTAAGGAATGCACAGAGAAACTGGGTGCTCGGAGCAATATATTTAAGCCTATATTATTAGTCTGTCTGTTCCCAAGAAATCAGAGACTCAGCAGAGAAATTCTTGTCCGAGGACATTAAATTTTGTGTCGGTTAAAGTCAAACTAGCTAGTGTCTACAAGAATGTACAAAAAAGTTAACATTGTAAAAGCGTACAATCCCCCAGAATTCAGAAATCGCCAGTAAAACAAGTCGGCAAGGAGTCTTGTTAAGTCATTGAAGAGTTTCACTTACCTATGTTGTATTTATTTCTGTGGAAAGCAGGGAAATATTGGTGACAAATAATATGGTTATCGTGACAGCGTGCACGGGCTTAGAAAATTTTCCAAAATTTGATAAAAAGATAAATTACATTTTTCCTTTACAAAAACAAGTATATGTAGTTGTCAGTATAGTATTTCTTAGTAAAATTGCAAGGGAAAGTAAGTGAACCCTTTGCAATTATCTGGATTTAGTGGTCTGATTTTTATCTAAGTCACAATTATAGGCAAACACAATTTAACTAAACTAATAACACACAAACAAATGTACTGTTCATGTATTTTATTTAGCACATTGAGTAAGCATCCACAGTGCAGAGAGAAAAAGTAAGTGAACCCTTGAATTTAATAACCTATAGATCCCCTTTAGCAGCAATTACTTCCTGTAGCTGCAAACAGAATTTGCACAATGATAAGGAGGAATTTTGGACTATTCCTCCCTGCAAATGTGTTTACGTTTATCAATATTTTTGGTTTGTTTTGCGGATTAAGCCCTCTTCAGGTCATGCCACAACATCTCCATAGGGTTAAGGTCAGGGCTCTGACTTGGCCATTTCTCAAACTAAAATCTTCTTTTTCAACCATTCTTAAGTTGATATACTTGTGTGCTTTGTGTCATTTTCTTGTTGCATCATATAACATCTCATCAGCTTAAGACATTGGACTGCTGCCCTTACATTCTACTTTAAAATGTTTTGATATACCTTTGAATTCATTGCTCCCTCAATGAACACAAGGCCCTGAGGCAGCAAAGCAGCCCAAATCATGATGCTTCTTCCACTATGCTTCACAGTTGGGATGAGGTTTTAGTGTTGGTGTGCAGTATTCTTTTCTATCCAAACATAGCGTTGTGAATTCATGCTAAAAGGTTCCACTTTTATCTCATCTGTCCATAGAACATTTCCCAGAAGTAATTAATTAGGACATATAATTTTTTGGGGGGGATCAATACATAAGCAAGACATAATTCAAACATGAATAGACCAAAAAATGGTCTCAACTTCAAAAAATAATGAATGACCATGTAGACCAATTAGCCAAATAATTATATGTACTTTATTAGTCCATAGACATGGACAATTCCCCCCACAAATATATAAAAAGTTAAAACATAATTAAAACACAGACTCTAATAAGACCAACAAATGTCCCAGCCACAAAGCTATATAGTAGTATTGTATATAAGGAATGGCTCTCATGTAACCCAGGTAAAGTGTCTAGAACACAGTCCCAATTCTAACTAGAGCCAAAAGTTAAACCAAATATACGCGAATGAAGTCAATTACCTGTGGATGTCATGATGGATGCTGGAAGACTCACTAGAGAGACACCTCAGCATGCACTTCTCATGCTTCCTCAGGAGTGATCTTAAAGAGGCTCTGTCACCAGATTTTGCAACCCCTATCTGCTATTGCAGCAGATAGGCGCTGCAATGTAGATTACAGTAACGTTTTTATTTTATAAAAACGAGCATTTTTGGCCAAGTTATGACCATTTTTGTAGTTATGCAAATGAGGCTTGCAAAAGTCCAAGTGGGTGTGTTTAAAAGTAAAAGTCCAAGTGGGCGTGTATTATGTGCGTACATCGGGGCGTTTTTAATACTTTCACTAGCTGGGCGCTCTGATGAGAAGTAACATCCTCTTCTCTTCAGAACGCCCAGCTTGTGACAGTGCAGATCTGTGACGTCACTCACAGGTCCTGCAACGTGACGGCCACATCGGCACCAGAGGCTACAGTTGATTCTGCAGCAGCATCAGCGTTTGCAGGTAAGTCGATCTTACCTGCAAACGCTGATGCTGCTGCAGAATCAACTGTAGCCTCTGCTGCCGATGTGGCCGTCACGATGCAGGACCTGTGAGTGACGTCACAGATCTGCACTGTCACAAGCTGGGCGTTCTGAAGAGAAGAGGATGTTACTTCTCTTCACAGCGCCCAGCTAGTAAAAGTATTAAAAACGCCCCGATGTACGCACCTAATACACGCCCACTTGGACTTTTACTTTTAAACACACCCACTTGGACTTTTGCAAGCCTCATTTGCATAATTACAAAAATGGTCATAACTTGGCCAAAAATGCTCGTTTTTTAAAAATAAAAACGTTACTGTAATCTACATTGCAGCGCCGATCTGCTGCAATAGCAGATAGGGGTTGCAAAATCTGGTGACAGAGCCTCTTTAAAAGGACGCCCACAACTAGGTAAAGTCACAACAGTCCTGAAGTTTCTCTATTTGAATGAATACAATGAATAAGCATGAATTGATGTACAGGTCTTTAGCAATAATTTTGTAGCCTTTTCCAGCTTCATGCGTCTCTATAACATATCTTCTGAGGTCTTCTGAAAGTTGTTTGCCTTGAGGTATGGTTCACACTAACCAATCTTTCCTGACAAGAAAAGATTTGTCACTAACCATGCTTTGTGTACCTTTATTTATTGAGCAAAGCACCTGTGAAACCCACACTTCCAAATCTCATCTTAACTGCAACACCTTTTTGCCAATGAGCTCTTGGAAAAGTAATTAAAGAGGCTCCGTCACCACATTATAAGTGCCCTATCGCTTACATAATGTGATCAGCTCTGTAATGTAGATCACAGCAGTGGTTTTTATTTAGAAAAAATATATCAATTTTGACAGAGTTATGACCTATTTTAGATTTATGCTAATGACTTTCTTAATAGATAACTGGGTGGATTTTTACTTTTTGACCAAGTGGGCATTATAAAGAGAAGTGTATGACACTGACCAATCAGCGTCATACACTTCTCTCCATTCATGTACTCAGACATCGTGATCTCGCGAGATCACGCTTGCTGTCACTTACTCACACATTAACGTTACTGAAGTGTCTTGAGAGTGAATATACATCGCTTCCAGCCAGGACGCAATGTCTATTCACAATACCGACACTTCGGTAACGTTTGTGTGGGTCTTACAGCACAGCAAGCATGATCTCATGAGATCACGCTGTAAATGACAGCACAGCGTGATCTCGATGTGCTGTGCTGTAAGTCCACAAGGCATAGGAGAGACCCCAGGTAGTTGGCGGGCACAGTATACAATAGAAAGAGAAAGGAATTGCCTGCAGGCAATAGAGCCCAATTTCCCAACTACAACAATAGTTATGAACAAAACTTTATTAAGCTACGTATAGCAAGACAAAACCACATAGATTACCATTAAAATTATCACTACCTAAGACCAGATATAGAAGTAGTTTGCCTGTATAGGTGTAGGCATGAAGTAGGTATAGGTTAGAAGCGTGAACTTCTATTATTAGCAATTTAAATTATTAAATTGTCTAATAAATAGCCAGTAGATCCGGTTTTCGGTAGGTATTAAAAAATGAACAGCCCCCCCGACATGTTTCGCTACTGAGTAGCGTCCTCAGGGGTACATGGGGCTAAAAGTGCTAAAAATGCTGTAAGTCCCACACAAATGTTACCGAAGTGTCGGGATTGTGAATAGATGTCGCGTCCTGGCTGGAAGTGATATCTATTCACTCTCAAGGCACTTCAGTAACATTAATGTGTGAGTAACAGCACAGCGTGATCTCGCGAGATCACGATGTCTGAGTACATGATTGGAGAGAAGTGTATGACGCTGATTAGTCAGCGTCATACACTTCTCTTTACAACGCCCACTTGGTTAAAAAGTAAAAACACGCCCAGTTTTCTATTAAGAAAGTCATTGGCATAAATCTAAAATAGGTCATAACTCCGTCAAAATTGATTGTTTTTCAAAATAAAAACCACTGCTGTGATCTACAGTACAGCACTGATCACATTATATAGGAGATAGGGCACTTATAATGTGGTGACAGAGCCTCTTTAAGACAGAGGTTCACTTACTTTTTCTCCCTGGACTGTAAATGTTTATTCAATGTGCTCTAAAAAAGACATGAACAGAACAACTGTTTGTGTGTCATTAGTTAGATTGTACTGGTCTATAATTGGGACTTAGATAACAATCAAACCACATTTTATAAGTAATCAATGTAGAAATCCAGATAATTCCAAAGATTTACTTGCTTTTTCTAGCAACTGTATATTGATGGGACTCTATGAAGATTTCTTGTGCTCTGGTACTTGCTGAAGCATTTTAAACATGTTAGACTAGGCACATTTCCTGTAATATGGAGAATTGAACCCACAAAGTATTGTAGAGGGCACTGTGGTATTGTAGTTGTTGTTTTTTTTTTTGGCCTCTCACTATTCGCATTTCAATTTTTGATGTATGGTACTAGATAACTCATTATATTAGCATTGATAATGGTGGACCAGCGTCAGAAGCTCTACGAATGTGCAATATGTAGGATCAGTAGCAGTCAATAACTTGCCTTAAAGAGGCTCTGTCACCGCATTATAAGTGCCCTATCTCCTACATAAGGAGATCGGCGCTATAATGTAGATGACAGCAGTGCTTTTTATTTAGAAAAACGATTTATTTTTACCACTTTATGAGCGATTTTTAGCTTTATGCTAATTAGTTTCTTAATGCCCAAGTGGGCGTGTTTTTACTTTAGACCAAGTGGGCGTTGTACAGAGGAGTGTATGACGCTGACCAATCAGCGTCATACACTTCTCTCCATTCATTTGCACTGCACTAGCGATATAGCTATATCGCTATGTGCAGCTGCATACACACACACTAACATTACTGCAGTGTCCTGATAATGAATATACATTACCTCCAGCCAGGACGTGATGTGTATTCAGAATCCTGACACGTCTGAAACTTTTCTGTGAGATTTCCAGCAAGGCAAATGTAATCTCGCGAGATTACGATGTAAACTGTCATTTAAAACGAGATTACGTTTGCCTTGCTGGAAATCTCACAGAAAAGATTCAGACGTGTCAGATTTCTGAATACACATGACGTCCTGGCTGGAGGTAATGTATATTCATTATGCAGAATCCGTGAGAAAACAATTGTGGCATGCACCATCAGATGCCATATTACTGAGCTAATCTCCCCGAGAAGCAATGTTTCTATAGGAGAATATGATGCCATACAGAAGCACCATACAACACCACACACAAGGTCTACAGCTCTGTAATATAGAGCCGTAGAGACTCCGTGCACACAGCATTTTCTTCTGGCAGCATGTATTTAGAATTGATGCAGCAAAGGTAATAAGGTATTCACAGACCTACGGATCCACCACTATAAAGTATAACATGCCAGACATCATATGTATTATTTTCAAAAACGTGTAAAAATAACTTCAAGAGAAGATATTTTATGAATTTGTTTGTCAAAGCTTTGATATTGTACAGAAGATAGTATCATTTCCTCATCTATGAAAATACCTATTCTGGTACAGCAAATATTTCCCTGAAAAACATTAATCTCCTGAACTCGATCAGCAGGAAATGATAATATATTTGAGATATTATTAGCGCAGAGCATTTCTGCATAGCTGGCGACACATACTTCTACGTCTATACATTCTTTTTACAAGTATAAGCAAATGAAAGCAATGTTCCCCCTATTAATTATGCATTTTTTCCAAATACTCTATACATATTGAATTAAAACAATCATGTAGTGAATTTATAGTAATACAAGACGTTTTAAAAAAGACTTGCGTTATACATTGGTAAACTTTGAATGCTGTTTCCAGGTGTACATAAGTACTAGATTTGTTAAAGGGACTGCCTTGAATACATATTTACTGTGCTTGAATAAAGCGAAATAAAACTATAGCTTACAAAAGAACAAAATTGAATTTGATATAAAAAATATCTGTTTAATTAAAGTTTTCATTTTTCAAACAGAAAGAATACTGTTGTAGATGATTCAAAGCACAACCGCGCCTTCACTGAGTTTTGCCATATGACCTTCAAAAGCTCAGGATCTGACTACACACTAGATCCTGAGCCTTGTTAGTATTGTTCATGTCATATGGCAAATCTCGAGAATGTGTCACACAGCAGAGCAAACGTGCTACAGAGCAGTAGGCACTATGTGTACATATAGTGCTCTGTATGACGCTACATTATGGAGAATATGGATTCATAAAACAATATGGATTCATACCACCCTGTATGCCTCTGTAAGAAAACATTTCCAATACAATTCGTTACTCTATGTCTTTAGGTAGACCTATGCAGTGATAGAAAGCTCAGTGAAATAATGTTAACTATCTACAATGCAACTCTCTTGCCAGTCACCCCAAACTATGATGACCAATTTGAAATGTTATCATATTGCCTGACTCCTCGGTTAAGCTGCAGGGACTGGACATGTCATGTCCAACAAAAGATAACTGCTAATATGCACTATGCTTTGTCCTTATGCCATATATATCATAAATGCTATGTGAATGAAACTAGGTGGACCTGCTATTCACGTAAAAAATCATAGCTGGCTTTATCAGGTTGGGATGGTCCCATGGACAATACTCCAAGTGGACGCCAATTTTTTTGTATGTGCATGGGAGTTCAGTGCCTAGAGGTGAAGTGATCGGTAACAAGTCCGGCAACTAATTTTGCAATACTCGCTGTGTTCTTTGTACCCAAAGTATCCCTTGCTTGTTTCATCCTGCTACAGATGAACTATTTACTAATGAGCTATTAATGTTTCTTATCAAGTCTTACTTAATATCCTTTCCTTGTTCTGTACTCTCTTCCAGAGCATGATCTCCTCCATTGTTAACAGTACATACTATGCCAATGTGTCATCTACTAAATGTCATGAATTTGGGAGATGGTATAAAAAATTCAAGAAGATGAAAGGTAATTTTCTTTATCTGTTTCTGTTTTTTTAAAACATGGGCTCAAAACATTTTTGAAAAGGGTTGTATGTAATAAGCCATGATTATAAGCTATTGAGATGTTTTCATAGGACACTACCTATCCATGTTGCTACTGGGGTAAAGGGTCCTTGTATTCAATGATACTTGGGTACCATCTGAGGTCACATGTCCTTGGTAATCATTCTATATATAGCACACTTAAGGCCCTTTTGCACTGGCCAATTATCGGGCAAACGAACGTTCAAAGAACGCTCGTTCCCAATAATTGCCCTGTGTAAACAGGGCAACAATCAGCAGATGAACGAGCAAACCTTCGTTCATCAGCTGATCATATCATTTTAAAAGTGCAAAATATTATCGTTGGCGACAGCACATCTCTCTGTGTAAACAGGGAGACGCGCTGCCAACTTGATACAAATGTATGTGGACGAGCGATCGGGGTAACGAGTGCTCCTCCCCATACTAGCTCCTTGTGAAAGTAGCAAACGAGCACTGGTGTAAAAGTACCTTTAGACTTCTGTATCAAGATTATCCTAAAACAAAAGTTTTAAAATTGAGACTGCCTGAATATTGACTTTAATTTTTTTTTAATTCATATCTTTTTTAATGTAACAATTGTATTCAAGAGTTGTCATTGATGAAACAAATATAGCAAAGACTACAATTTCACAACACGACATCTGCAGAACAAAAACCTTGATTTTAATGAGGTCAAGGATCCGAGCAGTGTTTTTCAGACATTGTCTATGCGTACAATTTAAAGAGCCGCTCTTATTGGCTTTCTAATATTGCATTGTTTCCTAAGCCAGCTCATGAACACAAGTGAGTGGAGAGGGTCCAGGGTGGTGAGTTAGGTAAACAGATTTTGCTTTTAAAGGGTTCAAGTGCTTTTGATCTCCATACAAAGATTTAGGATCCTGTAGAAAATGCAGGGGCCATGAGACAAGGCAATATTAGAATTGTTTCATGAAAATACATCCCTTTCTAATCTTGATAGGGAAATAATGGCTGTTTTGTAAGCACTCGCCTATCAAACAAGCCATTGTTGTAGGAAATTGTTATAGGTTATCTATCTTATTTCTTTAGGAATATCCAGCTTTAGTATCCCCCTCTCCAGGTTGTTTAGCATTTCTCATTGTCAATGAAGGACAAAGGGAAGGTCTAGACAAACATTCTTTATGCAGCTTAGGCTCTGTTCACATCTACGTTGGGGTCCCGTTCTGACGTTCCGTCAGAGCTTTCCGTCACAACGAGATCCTGAACAGACAGAAACTTTCATTGGTGATGGATCTGATGCCTGTGGTTTCCGTTTGTCTCTGTTGTCGCTGTTGTGCACCACACCCGTCATTTTGCCGGAAGCAATAGTGCCATCGACTACGCTATTGCTTCCGGCAAAACGACGGGTCCGGTCTGCACAACAGAGACAAACGGAAACCACGGGCACCGGATCCGTCACCATTGAAATCAATGGTGATGGAAACGGAAACCTCTGGTTTCCGTCTGTGTTAGTTTGTGTCTGTTCAGGGTCCCGTTCTGACGGAAAGCTCAGACGGAACGTCAGAACGGGACCCCAACGCAGATGTGAACAGAGCCTTACCTGTGTTTTTTATTTTCCTTTTATCTTTTTCTCAGCAGCTCTGAATCCATCTAAACCATAACTATATTTTGACTGTGTTTAAAATGTAGATATGATCAGATGTGGACAGGAAGGAGCAGCTGACACAAAGATCAGTGATTCCTATCTAAACATTTTTTGTGGAAGCAGTTTATTTATAGTTATCTGTATAAAATATATGTGTATGGTTGTAGCCAAAGAAAACATGCATACTGTATGTTTCTATTCCAGTAAGTAGTAGTAAGTGACACTCCTCTGCTACTCAGGGAGGAGATCCACTAACAAATAGCAACTCTCGCACTAGCATTCCGTGTCCATTCATGTATCTACAATGTATGGCAACCGGCAGCTTTCCCCAGCAGTAACAGATCAGATCAGACAAAACCTTTAACTCCTTAGCGCAAAATGACGTACATATATGTCATCAGCAGGGTGTAGTTTCCACACTATATCGTTGATTATGTCGGCACAACAGTTGAGATTGACAACCACACTCCCACACATTTACATCCAGGATTAATAAAGACTCTACTCCCTAGTTACACCACAATCAATACTGATCACAGTGCATACAAAGCATCAGCCCAGTCATCGCGATTGCCATGATTGAATGGGAAATACTGACAGCCTTGGGGCTAATGAAGGCTCCCAGGGCTATCTAGTATTAGTCTCTGTTAGGCCATACCTAAGGAATTTTACATGCACAATTTTACATACAGTAATGTACTGTCATATAAATATATGACCGTAAATAATGTGTAAAAACATTTCTAAAAGTAAAAGTCCCCTTATGGGCTAAAAAAAAATAATTAAAAAATAATTAAATTAAATAAATTATTATAAATATTACACCGAAATGTGAAAAAATACATTAAATATATATTTAGATAAATAAGTCTGTTTCATAAAAAATATAAAAATAGTTAAAAATATATACATATTTTATCTGTGTACTTTGCAAAAAGAAATGTAATAATAATGGAATAGTTTTTTTTATGCATCCCGCCATTATAAAAATTAATATCAATGAAAAGCTACCATATATGTACCAGAAAATTATGCCTTAAAATAAAAAAAACCCATCCCACGAAAAACAAGGCTTTAAATAGCTATGTAGCCTTATTGCATAAAAAGTTATAACTGATGAAATGCGAGCAGGCAAACAGTGAACAATTCTCACACGACAGTATTTAGGTCAGTATATTTCAGCAGTATTTAAAAGTCAAAGACAGGAGTGGGTCTAAAACAGGGAAGAGATGCATATTTTTTTATTACACTTTTTCTCTGTGTAGGTTCCACTCCTGGCTGTGGCTTACCAATACTGATGCAAAAGAATGACCAAATACTGCCATGTGAAAGAGACCTTAAAGGTAATATTGGCAAGGTCCTTATGGTTAAACAAACATGGTATACTTGTAAGTGGTCTATTTTATGACGCCTCTTAAAGAGTTTCTCATTATAAAGTCCCAAGATTTAAAAATTAAGGCCTTTTTACAATGGGCAAATTATCTGGCAAACGAGCATTCATAGAACGCTCATTCGGGATTATTGCTGTGGCAACGATCAGTCAGGAACGAGCAGCCATTTATTAGCTGAATGTATTGTTTATGCAGTCTAAAATATTATCATTGTTAGCAGCACATCTCCCTGTGCTGTCAGCATGATAGGAATGTATGGGGACGGGCGATCAAAGTCATGAGCTCACATCCCCATAAATAGATCCTTGTGAAAGGAGCAAACGAGCGCAGATAAACGAGCTATCTTGTTGATCGGCGCTCGTTTAAAAGGCCCACGTCGGGCCGTGTAAAGGGGGTTTTACCATGGCCGATTATCGTGCAGATGAGCGTTCATAGAACTCTCGTTGCCGATAATTGCCCTGTGTAAACAGGAAAACCTTCAGCAGCTCGATCACCTGCTGGTCGTATAGTTTTAAAAAAGTTAAATATTATTGTTGTCGGCAGCAGATCTTCCTGTGTAAACAGGGAGAGGCGCTGCCGACATGATAATAATGTATGGGGACAAGCGATCAGAGTAACGACCGCTTGTCCCCATCCATTGCTCCATGTGACAGTAGCAAACGAACGCCGATGTCTCGTTGATCGGCGCTCGCTGCACCAACCGAATATCTGTCCATGTAAAAGGCCCTTAAGAGAGATTAGGTTAGAATGCTTGTTATCTCACCTATCCTGTTTTTGATCACATGTTAATGTCTTGTTTAACACGACAGTTGGTGCATCGTAAATGTCTCTTAATCAAAGCCATCCATACTTTTTTCCTAAGTACTAACTTCTTGCTGACACACGAATTACCCATACCTAAGGGCCTCAGACTTTTACTTTGCAAGAAATACCACTGCATTGTATCACCAGATCTGCAGGTTTTATATATATATATATATATATATATATATATATATATATATATATATATATATATATATATATATATATATATATATATATATATATATATATATTCTGGGTTTTTCCAGTGTTCAATCAGACAGCTAAAATAGATATAACTTATTCTGACATGTGTCATATTTGATAGCAGAGAAACAAAAATACATTAATAATGTTTACATTAGAGTAAGAAGTTTAATATAAATTAAAAAGATCCTATGGGATAACATCTAATCTGTATCATACCTGTGCAATATTGCTGTTGTAATATATATTTAAATCCTAATTTTTGATAGATATAATCCCAATCTATATAAAGTATAAACTGACATCTGTAAAAAATTTAATGGCCTGTGGTAGGATATAGAGTTACTAGTTGTGTCCAGTGCTATATATATATATATACACAGGGTGGGCCATTTATATGGATACACCTAAATAAAATGGTAATGGTTGGTGATATTAACTTCCTGTTTGTGGCACATTAGTATATGGGAGGGGGGAAACTTTTCCAACTGGGTGTTGACCATGGCGGTCATTTTGAAGTCGGCCATTTTGTATCCAACTTTAGTTTTTTCAATGGGAAGAGGGTCATGTGACACATCAAACTTATCGAGAATTTCACAAGAAAAACAATGGTGTGCTTGGTTTTAATGTTACTTTATTCTTTCATGAGTTATTTACAAGTTTCTGACCACTTATAAAATATGTTCAAAGTGCTGCCCATTGTGTTGGATTGTCAATGCAACCCTCTTCTCCCACTCTTCACACACTGATAGCAACACCGCAGAAGAAATGCTAGCACAGGCTTCCAGTATCCATAGTTTCAGTTGCTGCACATCTCGTATCTTCACAGAATAGACAATTGCCTTCAGATGACCCCAAAGATAAAAGTCTAAGGGGGTCAGATCGGGAGGCATTTCTTCTGCGGTGTTGCTATCAGTGTGTGAAGAGTGGGAGAAGAGGGTTGCATTGACAATCCAACACAATGGGCAGCACTTTGAACACATTTTATAAGTGGTCAGAAACTTGTAAATAACTCATGAAAGAATAAAGTAATGTTAAAACCAAGCACACCATTGTTTTTCTTGTGAAATTCTCAATAAGTTTGATGTGTCATATGACCCTCTTTCCATTGAAAAAACTAAAGTTGGATACAAAATGGCCGACTTCAAAATGGCCGCCATGGTCAACACCCAGCTTAAAAAGTTTCCCCCCTCCCATATACTAATGTGCCACAAACAGGAAGTTAATATCACCAACCATTCCCATTTTATTTAGGTGTATCCATATAAATGGCCCACCCTGTATATATATATATATATATATAATGATAAAATGTAGCATGTTATGCGTGCATATTATCCAATAGAACATCTATCTTAATAACGTTTTCTGTTATTTGTAGTTGAACGGGATAATCTAACAGAGTACTGCGTACTGGGTCAACGACCAACACACCTATCAAATATCAACCAGTTGGCAAGCCTAGGAAAGAGCAATGAACAAGCTCCTCAAAGTCCACTTTATCACAGCACCCCGATTAGAAGTCAAGTACCAGGCCTGCAGCCAATAATGAACCCTGGACTCTTGTCTCCTCAGCTCAGTCCTTCACTGGTACGACAGCAAATAGCTATGGCACACTTAATAAACCAACAGATAGCTGTCAGCAGACTTTTAGCCCATCAACATCCTCAGGCCATCAACCAGCGGTTTCTAAATCATCCACCAATTCCGAGACCTGTCAAAGTAGAAACCAGCAACTCTTCAGTGGAAGTCTCTCCAGATATCTACCAACAAGTCCGGGATGAGCTGAAAAGAGCAAGTGTGTCTCAAGCTGTTTTTGCAAGAGTGGCCTTCAATCGTACACAGGTAAATTTTATTTGATTATTTTTTTACACCTACTGACTAAACAATACGCAGGAATGTAATGTATGTGTAGAAGATGAATATGAAGGTTTTCACTTAAAGAGGCTCTGTCACCACATTATAAGTGCCCTATCTCCTACATAAGGAGATGGGCGCTATAATGTAGGTGACAGCAGTGTTTTTTATTTAGAAAAACGATCTATTTTTACAACTTTACGAGCGATTTTTAGCTTTATGCCAATCAGCGTCATACACTTCTCTCCATTCATTTACACAGCACTAGCAATATAGCTATATCGCTATGTGCAGCCACATACACAAACACTAACATTACTGCAGTGTCCTGACAATGAATATACATTACCTCCAGCCAGGACGGGATGTGTATTCAGACTCCTGACACTTCTGAATCTTTTCTATGAGATTTCCAGCAAGGCAAACGTAATTTCGTTTGAAATGACAGGTTACATCGTAATCTCACGAGATTACGCTTGCCTTGCTGTAATTCTCACAGAGACGCTACAGAAGTGTCAGGAGTCTGAATAAACATCACGTCCTGGCTGGAGGTAATGTATATTCATTGTCAGGACACTGCAGTAATGTTATAGTGTGTTTATGTGGCTGCACATAGCGATATAGCTATATCGCTAGGGCTGTGTAAATGAATGGCGAGAAGTGTATGACGCTGATTGGTCGCTGATTGGTCAGTGTCATACACTCCTCTGTACAACGCCCACTTGGTCTAAAGTAAAAACACACCCACTTGGGCATTAAGAAACTAATTAGCAGAAAGCTAAAAATCGCTCATAAAGTGGTAAAAATAGATCGTTTTTCTAGATAAAAACACTGCTGTCACCTACATTATAGCACCCATCTACTTATATAGGAGATAGGGCTCTTATAATGTGGTGACAGAGTCTCTTTAAATAAAAACATGCATGTCTCTTGTTCAAGAATATGTACACCTGGAAACTCAAAATACTGCAGATCTCAGTATTGCTAATTTCTTTGATCAGATCTGCATAGATGGAAATACTCAAGGGAAATTTCATTTCAAGACAAGATGAGATGTTTTAGAAAATTCTAATGTAGGTCATAGGATGTGAAGTGAAATTCAAGAATTAGGAGAGATTTTAATCAAGCTTTTTGGTGCATTTTTCATGATGTATTACTTTTCATGCTGATGGATGTACTGAGTAGCATAGCACTGTACAGTATATAAGCTAAATAGACGATATAGATTAATATTTCATAAGGACTTAAGTTACCATTAGAATATGTCACGTAATCATCTCTCAATTATGAATTTTAGATGTTTTTACTTGACTTTAATTAGGACCTTTGTATTTTACATTTCTTAAAGGTTCTTAGATTTCTCAAAGTAAATATATATGAGACAATATCGGGTCTAGCTTGACCTGTATACAAGTGTTGTATTTCCTACCACTGTGATTTTAGTGATAGATTACAAGAGACAGTTATTAATTTTAAAACTGTAAAACAATTCCAGAATAGATTACTAATTCACACAAAATAAACTGCATCATATGTTTGGAAACAGTCTGAAAGAGTTATAAAGTGACAACTGATATTGGTGTCATCACTAGAGGGGTTCTAACTTCTTGGAGACAGAGATGGACATGTTTGAATTCACAGCCTCTTCCAGGTTGCACCATGGCACTTAATTAGGGATTTAAATCAGGACCATGGGAAATTTATCTATATATATATATACATATATATATATATATATACATATATATATATATATACATATATATATATATGCATACATATATATATATATATATATATATATATATATATATATATATATATATAGGTAAAGAATAGGTCAGTATACACTAACCATGTATTCCTACATTGAAATACTTCATTTCAAACTTTTTTTCCTCACAGGACATGTATAACTTTGTAACTAAATATGATTTTATTGTCATAACACATTTAAAAAGAAAAATGACGCAACTCTGCATTGAGTCTTGATTAAAAATGTTCTACCATTTTGTCTACAAATACTATGTAGACATATGTGTCTCCATGGTAACTGACTATAAGGGCACGGCCAGACGTGGCAGAGTGTTTCCGCTGCAAATGTTGGTGCAGATTTGGGGCAATTACGCAACGAATCTGCACCAACATTTGCATATTTTACAGGTAATTCAGATGTTGCAGAAAACACAGCGGTCTTGCCACAGATTTCAGTTTTTGCATTGCAAAGGCTGAAATCCGCAGTCAAATTCCGCTTCTTCTCCGCAACAGACAGTGCATGCTGAGGAAGGAAAATTCTGCACCGCAGCCTATGGTCCGCAGTGGAGTTTTCCGCAACATCTGAACTAACTTGCCTAAAAATTTATTGAGACAATTGTAAAAAACGGGCGCTGGAGAATTCCACTGCGTACTGTCCGCAGCGGAATTCCACACCAATTCCGCCACGTATGAACGTGCCCTTCACATACCATGTGTATAGTAGTCTGACCCTGCAGCCATATTCCTTTCCATTTGTCCCTTACTTTGTGCTAACGTGCATTCGATAGGTTAGCAAGAAGTAGGGGACAGAGAAAAAAGGGTAAGATTGCAGGATCACACTACACAAAGTACAGTATGTTTGTAGTCTGACTCATATAGGAGCTGTAAAAACAAAACAATAGGAATTTTTAATCAAGGCTTAACTTTTATTTTGAATGTATTGGGACAATTTTGTTTAAATGGACACTAACTTTTCAAACAACTTATGCTAATCTAGTAGTATATTTGAGATATATTGTTGTCAAGCAAAGTACATCCCTAGTTACAGAGCAGAGGAGATGGACTGCAGGAAGTGGGTGTGTGTGTGTGTGCATATGTGTGTGTGTGTGTGTGTGTGTGTCTTCACAGCCTGCCCATACAAGTCTATGTAGAAGGGAGAGGGAAGCAGGAAAAGCGAGCAGAAGCAGAGATGGAGGTACAGATGATGTCCATAGAAGTCTATGGTGAGGGGAAGGGGAGCAGAAGGAGAGAGCAGGAGTAGAGAACGGAGACACAGATGTTACTGACAATAGAAGTATTCTTGTGAGGGGAGGGGGGCAGAAGCAGAAAGTGGAGACACAGATGCTGCTGCCTATATAAGTCTATGGAGAGGAGGGGGGTCAGGAGAAGGTAGCCGGAGCATAGAGAGGAGAAACAGACGTGCTGCCCATAGTAGTCTATGGAAAAGGGAGAGGGGAGCCGGAGGAGGGAGCAGTGAGGGAGACAGACGCGGATGCTGCTACAAATACAAGTCTATGGAGGGTGAGAGGGAAGCATTAGGAGGGAGCAGGAGAAGAGAAAGAGACACTGTCCATACAAGTCTACAGAGAAGGGCGGGGGAGCAGGAGAAGGGAACAGGGAGAGATAGACATGCACACACAGATGTGCAGCAGCTTCTGGTAAGTCTTATATTTCACACCAGTGCTGGATTCTCAGTTACATGGCTCATTGCTGCTGTATAATCTTCTGCATGCTGCTGCAGCTTCTTTATACATAAAATATAGAGATATGAAAGCAGGATTCTTCTCTTCTATGTGTGCAGTGTATAGAAGACAGCAGTTAGGCTCCACCCACTAGCTCAGAGACAACTGAGAATTAGAGAGAGAGAGCCTGCAGAGGGGAAACTGCTAAATAAATGCAGGAGGAATGTCATATAATTGTCAGAAATATTGTTATTCCTTATGTACACACATACGATAGCTTATTCTGAAAAGGCACCTGAAATGTTAGGTATGCTTTAAATTGAACTTTTCCCTAAGTTTACACATTTCCTTTTTGGCATTTAGACATGGAATAACTCCTGTTTTGATATAACAGAGTTAGTGCATTGATTCCTATTGAGTAGCTTTTTGCATGAGTTAATGTATATGTAATTGAGGGAAAGCAGCACTCGCCAAGCACCATTGCTCCTTCAAAAATCTGATCGGTGGGGGTAACGAGAGTCAGACCCCCTCGATTTAAATATTAATGACCAATCCTGAGGATAGACAATCAATAGACAATCAATTTTCTTTCCGGTCAACACCTTTAGTCACTCTTTAGGCAGCTGCAGAAATGTATCTAACTTGCATATTTTGGGTCTGATCCTTTCCTTTCCCTTCCTTTTTCTGATATTTACCGTTTCAGGCTAGACAGATTTGTGAGGGTGACCTCTAAACATTTACAGAGTGCCTGCAGGTAGGGAAAGGGAGCGACAGCTTGCTTTGAATGTGAGAAAGATGTGTCTTTCCTTAATATTATATATTACAAAGTTTCATGTATTTACGTTTTATGCAAAACAAACAAAAAGTTATAATGGTAGGTGCACTATAAAATAGCAGTCCTTGTTAGGCTGCTGTGCTACCAACTTCCCCAGCTAAGTCATCATTTACTGGCAGCAGGATGCCAAAATGTCGCCACGCTTGCAAATCATGTCCATTCCAGTACCCTACTAGAGGAGATTTATTCTTACTCATGCAGATGGTCTGGCATTTTCAATAATGCAACTGGACCCTGAAAATGTTGGTTCATTGTGCATTTTTTTTTCTTTTTTATTAAAAAATGGACAAGTATTGATTGAACTTCACTGTATTTTAACACAACTTGCTGGAATTATTACAATGTAATTTGTGTATCAATTATGCTGTGCACCCCTTATTGAGGTAGCAGCTAAAATTTCAGAACCACTAACTGTAGAAAAGCAAAGTATAATGCTTTACATAATCACAGTGATGCGGTCTTAGGCTACGTTCACACTGAGTTTTTTTGACGAGTTTTTTGACGCGGAAACCGCGCCGCAAAACTCATGAAAAACGGCCCGAAAATGCCTCCCATTGATTTCAATGGGAGGCGGAGGCGTCTTTTTCCCGCGACCGGTAAAACCGCCTCGCGGGAGAAAGATGGGACATGCCCTATCTTCGGGCGTTTACGCCTCTCAGCTCCCATTGACTTCAATAGGAGGCAGAGAAAGCGTATTTCGCTGCGTTTTATGCCCGCAGTGCTCAATGGCCACGGGTGAAAAACGCAGTGAAAATCGGCGTGCAGGGAGAGGAAATCCTGCCTCAAACTTCCAAACTGAATTTTAAGGCAGAAATTCCACCTGCAAAATATTCCTGAAAACAGTCGAAAAATCGGAAGCAGAACGCCTCCAAACATCTGCCCATTGATTTCAATGGGAAAATGGCGTTCTGTTCCGAAGGAGTGTTTTTTGCGGCGTTTTTTACGCATGAAAAAACGCCCGCGAAAAAGAAGTGCAGGACACTTCTTGGGACGTTTTTGGAGCTGTTTTCCATAAAAAACAACGAAAAACGCAGCAAAAATCGCGAGTGGCACAAAAAACGTCTGAAAATCAGGAGCTGTTTTCTCTTGAAAACAGCTCCGTATTTTGAGACATTTTTTACTCTGCGTGTGAACATACCCTTACACTGCGCTAAACCTTCAGAAGTTCATAGAAGTAGAAATCTATTAAGGAAAAATTGTATATCACAACATTTGAAGGCATTCCCAAACTTGAACGTATTCCCTCTTAATTTTTATTAGGCCAGCAACCCATATACTTGAGTATGTTTGAAATTTACATGATGATATTTAGATAGTTGCATGGCAATAAAGTAGTACAACTTTACTTTTCTAAACAGAGCACAGCTCTTGGTGGTTTGGGGCACATTGCATGAGTTAAATGCATAATAGTGATATATCATATTTTTAAATATAATATTTTTTGGTACTAAAATTGCACAGTGCTGTATCCCACAGAAATGCACTTATTTAGGCCATGTTCACATCTGTGTCGGAGGCTCCCTTATTTTTCTGTAAAAATAAGTTTTTCCTGTCAAAACTAACAACACCTCGGCGGAACCCATTGGACCATATTAGGGCACATTCAGATGTGGCGGAATTACCTTTGAATTCCGCTGCGGACAGTCCGCAGTGGAATTCTGCAGCAGCCGATTTTTACATTTGTTTCTATACATTTTTAGGAAGCTTAGTTCAGACGTTGCGGTAAATAACCGTGCGGAATTTAGGCTGCGGTGCAGAATTTTCCCTCCGCAGCATGCACATTATGTTGCGGAGAAGCAGCGGAATTTCACTGCGGATTTCAGCATTTACCTGTCAAATATGAAAATGCAGCAACATTTTCAGCGGAAAAATTCTGCCACGTCTGAACATGGCCTTATAGTTACATAGTTACATAGTTGATAAGTTTGAAAAAAGACACAGGTCCATCAAGTCCAACCTTTCCATATCACAGACTGATATATGACATTTGAGCGAGCATGCTGCAGATTTTCTTATGTGGATCCCGAATAAAACTCTATGATCCCCCTTATTATTTTTTATAATAGTACGTATGGCTCAGGTAAAACACATTCACACATGATTCAGGATTCAAATATTGTCATGTGAATGAGGCCTTAGGTTATGTTCAGACCACATTTCTCAAGTTCAAAAGACATATAGTGCAATTTTTATATACAGTAGGTTTATATGAGGGAAATGTATGCTAGAAGGGGGTTCTTTTGGCATAAGTTTGATAGTTTTACACCTGGATTTTGTTTTTTGAAGCTAGTGAATAGCATATACTATATAAACAAAAGTGCCTTCAAAAATTCATTCCTTTTTTGCCTTTTTTTTGCTTTGTTAAATATATATTTCAATTGTATTGTCCAAAGGCAGTGTGAACATAGCCTAATACAACTCCTAAAATGATAGTGTACCAGTAAAGTAAGAACAGATTGAGCAAATATTCAACATTGTAGATTCGATGTGCATATCAGTTGTTAATACTTAATATTGCTTTGACCAATTTTTTTTCTTGCTCCCCGGGCACGAATAAAGGAATGTTCTTTAGATATAATTCATCATTTAGAGCTGGTGTCAATGCTCATGCCTGGTTAGACACATCATGAAGCCCCAAGTGTCCACAGTTTCTGTCTGCACTTCAAAAGCGAACCAATCCTTTGCCAATGTTTTCACACAATAGCCAAATCTAGTAAAAAAAAAAACAAAAACAAATTTAGGCCTTGATCCAGAGAGGATAAACTTCACCCTTACTGAAGGATACTGGTTCCCAGGAACTTAAATCCAGTGAATGGAACAGTCAGGTTGCCAGACAGGAGATGCTGGCTGAGAATCAGCGCTCTCTTGAGAAGGACACTTGTGTCTTCCATCCAATTTATCCTTGGCTCTGTCCTGTTGCAAATAGTCTGAAATCCAATGGGTGGGTTCTAAGTCACAAAGGCAAATTAAACTGACTGTTGATTGGCTGAAGCTCAGAGCTAAGTGCTTAAATAAATATAATAATATCATATAGAGTATTGTGCAGAAAAGGGGAAAAAAGTCAGTAAGAACTAGGACAGACATATGTTAAATATACAAGAAATATAAAGAACCTACTGGAGGTCAAAATTTATTTGCTAAAAACATTTATTGTTCATAATTTTTTTTTGTTGCTCAAAGGTATCATTCTACTTACGTATAACATATCTTAAATATGTGCCATTAATGTGTATGGTCGGATTGCCCTTTAATAAAACGGAAAATCAGTACCATTGTGGCACATTGTTGTCGAAAGGATCAATGACAACAACAAGAATCCATGTAAAAGTAATAATATTAATACCATTAAAGTGTTAAAAGCAACTTTATAGCCAGTAAATGCCAGTATATTTTATTTTCATGATCTTGTGACTGGTTTCAGATGAACACCCTTTACCTTCTGTCCTGTGACACTATTTTCAAAGTTTGTAGACGTTTATCCCCTCCAGCCATTACCTAAAGAGAATCCATGGTGTTACAGATTGAGAAGCATGATTTGTAATATAGGCTTCGATTGATCCAAAGGTTCTTCAGCTAAATTTATTTTCTTTATAAAATCTGATTACTATGGCAGTCAGATAGATAGAAAGGCCTGCATTGAATACTACTTTCTGCTTTTTCTCAGCTCAGTCACAATTTGCCTGAGTAATCTGAGTCAGACTGGTTGCTATAGACATGCTGCTTGACAACCATGTTGAAATTGTGTCTGTCTCAAATGACTCAACTGTTCAACTCAAAATTATGCCACCCTCAGACAGGGCAAATCAGACACCATGCACTATAAATAAGATTACTCATAAAGGTAAAAAAAATTATATAAAAAAAAAAATACATGTACTTTTCACTTGTTTAGTTGATTTTCTTATAGGAAAATAATCCAAATCATATTTTGTATGTCACAATAGAATATCTAGTTATAAATAGTTATGGTCCATGAGATGATTGACATGTGAATATGAAATCCACTTCTGCGTCCACTGGAATATAAAATATATTATTGCATACATAGACCATATGTCATAATTAAAGCTCATGTCAAACTTTGCTAATTGAACTAAACAGAACAGAGAAGTCTTTCCGGGACAATGCTTTGTTTATAGCTACCTTGTCATAATTACAGGGCTTCGTGTGGGTTCTATGTTTGGTTATCATTATTGCAGGAGTTTAGACAATTGCATGAAAGCAAATTAGCCTTTGTAGAATAGTTGAAGTCTTCAATACTGACAGATGTGATTTATGGTCAGATTACTCATCATAGGGTGGGGGTGTGAGGGGTGTTAATTCTTCTCCGTCCTTATTTCCAGCTGCTCTATCTGGTAGTAGAGGTGGTGCCAGTCTGGTGGCTGTGTTGATGAGACTACAACTTCAACACTTTGTGTTCTTCACATGTTCTCTATAAATCCAACTTTGTACAACATTTTTTTTTAAAAATTTTTAGCCCACAGGCAAAGTTAATATATTCGAAAAAAAATTAATTATTACATTCACGGTGCATTTATTTTTCCATGCCAGGTCAAATTGCAATTGTATCTGTAATACCAAGTGTCATACCAAATCCAGAGCTGTAGATAGGTTTTCCTTCACCCAGGACAAATATTCAGTCTGCTGCTATTGCCCTTTATCAAAATACCCTGTTCAAGGCCAAGTGGCTTGTTGGCACCCAGCATCCAAGTCACAAGTTCCTGCTAAATATATGTATGTCAATTTTATCTTTGTTGTAATGTATATATTTTATTCATACACTGACTTCCCACAGAGCCTATGTTGGGCTTGTGTTAACACACAAGCTAATCTAATAATGCAGAGCTGCAGTGTAAAGCATGATAATAGAGCAGAACAGCAGTCCTGGCCTCTGATGAGTCTGGAGGTGGATTTTAGACTACCTCAGACTCCCATTAGATGCTAAATCTAAGCTTCCATGATTATAGTTGTCCCCTGATGAAGCAAAGCTAAAAAGCAGATAGCAAGGAGGAAATTAAATACCAGGTAAACATTACCCAAATAGTTACATACATATCAATTTAATACCACAATTAAATATTCATTTTTAACTCCTTTTCCCAAAGGTTACTCATCTGCGCTGCATTCAGTCTTTGTATACAACCATTGTGAGCTCTGTATTCTTTCCTGCATAATTCTTGGAGAAAGAATTTTGCACAAGATTGAACTGTCAGAACTGATACTTTGTATAGCATGGGTTTGAAAATGTTTCTGGTCTTTGTTGTGTTTTTGCAGGTAGCATCATTTTTACTAGCAATGTATTTTGTGTATATAAATCAATCTGGAAGTCTTGGCCCAATTTGCAAAAGCAATGTCTGGGCCAATCAAGTCGATGTTCCTTATACTTGCCAACTTTTAAGAAGGGACATCACAGAGATTCTGAAATTCGATGCATGAAATGTTTTAGCTTACACCCTGCCCATTTATATTGGACACATTTGAATTATGAATAGTGAATATGACCCCCATTAACACACCACAAAATGAATACAGACCACAAACCCCCTAAACTAATATAGACCCCCAGATCCCTTAAACAAATAATGACTTCAGACCAGACCCCGGAAACCAAACCCCCTAAACAAATGCAGACCCCAGACTAGACCTTCTAAACTGATACAGACCCCAGAATAAATACAGAATACAGACAAGTCCCATTAAACAAATAGATCCCAGACCCCCTAAATACAGACCCCAGCCCAGTCCCCCTAAAGTAATACAGACCCCAGACCAGACCCCTATATAAATACAGACTGCAGACCAGGCCCCTAAATAAATATAGACCCAGACCAGGCCCCTAAATAAATACAGACCCCAGACCAAACCCCCTAAAGTAATACAGACCCCAGACCAGACCCCTATATAAATACAGACTGCAGACCAGGCCCCTAAATAAATATAGACCCCAGACCAGGCCCCTAAATAAATACAGATCCCAGACCAAACCCCCTAAAGTAATACAGACCCCAGACCAGACCCCTATATAAATACAGACTGCAGACCAGGCCCCTAAATAAATACAGACCCCAGACCAGGCCCCTTAAACAAATCAGACCCTCTAAATACAAATCCCAGAAGAGGTAGCGTAAATTAATACAGACCCAAGACCGGAGCCCTAAATACAGACGTCAGACCAGACTCCTTAAGCAAATAGAGAAGGCAGACCCCCTAAATTCAGGTCCCAGAAGAGACCCCCTAAAGTAATAAAGACCCCAGAACAGACCCTTAAATAAATACATTCCGTGGGAGAAAAAAGCGGCCTGTCCCTTCTTGCCACGGTACCGTGGAAAAAATAACATTTCCGATTGGGGAAGTCAATAGGAGCGTTTTTCGCTGCGTTTTTTTGCCCACAGTCCACAATGGCTGCAGGCGAGAAACGCAGCAGGCAGGTCAAAATCTGACTCAAAATTCCTGAAGGAATTTTAAGACAGATTTTTTCTGCCTGCAAAATACTCTGTGTTAACTAACTCTAAGAGCCAGTTCACACTGAGGTTTTTTTACACGTTTTTTGACGCGGAAACCGCATCGTAAAATGCGTCAAAAAACAGACGAAAATGCCTCCCACTGATTTCAATGGGAGGCGGATGCGTTTTTTTCCAGCGCGCGGGAAAACCGTCTCGCGGGAAAAAGAAGCGACATGCCCTATCTTCGGGTGTTTACATCTCTGACCTCCTATTGACATCAATGGGAGGCAGAGAAAGCGTATTTCGCTGCGTTTTTTGCCCGCGGCGCTCAATGGCCGCGGGCGAAAAACGCCACGAAAATCGGCGTGCAGGCAGAGCAAAATCTATTTTTCGCCGGCAAAAAACTCAGTGTGAACCCAGCCTAATTGTGATACCTTTGTAGGAAAGAGCCCCCTATCATCAGATGCATTCAGGGAGGATGATGGGTGATGGACAATCTAAGCAACATACCAAATGTTGAGCACCAAATATAAATGTCTTGTAAATGTTTAAAGACAAGAAAAGCTGCACCGATGACTAATAACTTTTGCTGTAGTAAACAGGATTTTGTCCATTTTAATTAAATTTCCATTAATTACTTAAAAGCTTCTAGGCATATGATAACAAAAAAGCTCGTATATTTTTAAATACAACTTTAATTAAATTATGTATTTTTGTTGGTAATTTTTTCAACAGGCTTTATTGAAGGTGTAGGAGGTTAGGATCATGATACAGAGAAGTGTCTTTTGTTCAGGTCCTTATGTATTAAGTGAAGGGTGTGGATGCTGTCCACGTGTAACACAAAACTACACAATTGGTCATTTCAGTTTTTTGAGAATTGGGTCTTTGTTTTGCCGTTTATTAGTTAATGGAACATAATCAACTCTTCTGTATTTGTTGGAAGTTGTACTGGTGCTACATAGATGTCATTGTAAAATTCACAAGGAGTTTATGTTCTTACATACAATTTTCAGCCTTTACAGTGAAGACGGAATAAGGTCACATAAGGTTGGAAACATTGTCCCACCTCCGGCTGTCGTGTTTTAACATGGTTATTCCAATAGCTCCATGATTAAACAAAGATGAATTAGTCCACAGAACATTTCTAAAGGGATGTACTGCTAAACTTTTTTTTTTTAAAACATCTTAAATGTTTAACATTTTTCCTTAGTAAAGCCCTTCCGACCATGGCGCCAACAAAACTTAAAATATGAAGAATAAGGAGATGGGTGGCATAGACTGGATGAAGGGATACCTGCAAATGTAGTTTTTCTCCATACTGTATATACCATATATTCCATGCCGGCATTCTACATCATGGCACATTTCCTGTTTGAATCACTACAACTAAATGCTTCAAACCATTTATATGATTTTATCAGTCTTCACCTTACTTTCACCAAATGCTATGAGTGGCATTGCATAGTCTTTGGTTTTAATTTTAATGTTTAAATATAGCCCAATGGATCAAACCTAAAAAAAAAAGGTCCTCTGCCCATTAATCACCTTAGAGGGCCACATGTTTCTGCCCAATCTCTTAAAAACACCAATAATGGAGCCATGTAAGGGAATATATGAAGCACTTCTGCGCTCGATATTGCTCAAAAGAGTATTTTTTAAGGTGTTGTTGAATTTCTGAGCTAGGGAAGTCGGAGCATGGGCAGATTTCTTACCAACGGTTGGCATCTGTGTGACTTTGGTCACATATCGTCAGCTTAATATCATGTCGTACAGTCTGTTAGCTATAATTTTGTCAGCCAGCTCTTCTGTCTATCCCCTGAAATATTTTAAGTACTTTCTTAAAGTAGACATAGCTATAACTTTACCCTATCCTATATCGTGATGCCAATTGTACCCACCAATGATCACTGTTCCTTCTAGGATAAGCGTTCTGGAAATTATAGAGTTAAAAATTCCACATTCTGTAGACAGGTACACAGGTTATGGGGCTCATTTACCTCTTTAGAAAGCTGTTTTAACTCTATGCTTTCCAGTTTTGAAGTAAGACTGCCATTGATGTCAGAACTCCTGCTAAACTAAAGGATTATTTTCACAGTTATTTACAGAAGGTTCTTTGTAAAAATGGACATGGTGATGAGCAAACTAAAAATGGTACTACATAGTGATAGTAAGGGTATGTTCACACGATGAGAGGCATTTACGTGTGAAAAGACACTGTTTACAGCTGCCTCGTTTCACACGTAAATGCTCCTTCTCGTAATTTACGAGGCGTCTGAGACGCTCTGAGATGCTCGTAAATCTTGAGCTGTGCTTCATTGAGTTCAATGAAGAACAGCTCAAATTACGTGGCAAAGAAGTGCCCTGCACTTCTTTGCCGAGGCAGTCCATTTACGCGTCGTCGTTTGACAGCTGTGAGGGTATGTTCACACGATGAGAGGCATTTACGTGTGAAAAGACACTGTTTACAGCTGCCTCGTTTCACACGTAAATGCTCCTCCTCGTAATTTACGAGGCGTCTGAGACGCTCTGAGACGCTCGTAAATCTTGAGCTGTGCTTCATTGAGTTCAATGAAGAACAGCTCAAATTACGTGGCAAAGAAGTGCCCTGCACTTCTTTGCCGAGGCAGTCCATTTACGCGTCGTCGTTTGACAGCTGTCAAATGACGACGCGTAAATTACAGGTCTGCACAATACGTCGGCAAACCCATTCAAATGAATGGGAAGATGTTTGCCGACGTATTGTAGCCCTATTTTCAGGCGTAAAACGAGGCATAATACGCCTCGTTTACGTCTGAAAATAGGTCGTGTGAACCCAGCCTAACCCTTTTATGTATGTTTTATAATGTAGCCAACCTAAATTGTACAAAAAAACATACAAGGATAACAGTTTATTAGACAAAAGGTTACAAAAGTCACTACATGGTACATTTAAGGAACTACACACACCATTTTTTTAAGCCATGGCAAAAACACCATATTGGGTAACACACACCTGGAGTCTATCACTTTAAAAAATAAATTCTGCCTCATTTACTTACAATTAAACAGAATTATGACCATTTGTTTTTCTTCAAGGAGGTTGCTTTGCATATTGAGTGACTAATTATTTGCAGGTGACGAAAAAGCAGGTTCCATCATTTTGTATGTAATGGAAAGTTGACATATTTACAAGAGAGGCTCTGTGGAAAATGGCTATTAATAAAAGCAAATTTTGTGTGAAGTATTTCAATAATGGGACACAAGTGAAGGAAATTAGTCTTACATAAAACACCAGCTTTTTTTGTAGGTAATTATAGTCACATTGGTGTTACAGTGATGTACTGTGCTTTAAAGGTCTTGTGATTTATTTAAAACATGAACGCTCAGTTGTGTTGTGTATTGTGTCAAGTGAAAATAAAGAATGATTGTTGTGTTTACAAGATTGTAGGTAAATCTTTTTGGGTGGGGTGTAAGGTTGTCAAACATCAGATAACTTACAGTTCAAAACTATGTGCATCTCAGCGAGGCTCAGCGGCCATATGTTGTATTTCTGGCATTATGCCAGAAATGTGATTCGTCATCAGAGAGCCCCGCTGATTGGCTGTGGCGTTTATGTGCTGCGTCAATGTGGACGGCTGCGATTGTTACCGCTGGGGCCTCGTCGTGGGATCTCCGGGGGCGGGGATGAGTGAGTGCTGCTTTTTTGGTTTTATTTGTTTCATTTGCGGCTCCTAATAAGGGGTTTTCGCTTCCCGGATAACCCTTAATTCCACCTTAAATTGGATTGTCCTGCTCAGGGAGATTGATCTGATTCATCTGGAGCTGCATTATAGGATCCTCTTGTATGACATATACAGTATACGGCACTAGTTATTTAAGAAGATGAGGAAGTTTCCAACAGTCGTTACTAATAATGAAAACTCAATCAATAAAAATTCATTAATGGAAAAAAAATAAAAATATGTGCATCTGCCAAGAAAATTTATCAAAGGAACTATGCAGTGCTGTGTGCATGGACCCTGTATGGCGATTCACAAAGTGCATATGTAGGCACTCTATGTGTTATTGTATGGTAGCTCAGTGAGAAGTAATACTTCTATGGAAGAATACCTGCCTAATACAGCATGCAATAGAACATGCCATGATATTTGTCTTGCGGATTCAAACAGAATCTGTGATAATAAAAAAAAACAACCCCCTTGTGCCTTAGTATAAAATGGGGAACCTAGCCTATGAGTCCTGAAAACTTGAGGAGCTTTTAGTCATAGCTGAAGCAACAATTTCAGAACCTGTAGCTATATATTTATTTCAAGTGAACACACTGGATTATTGTTGGAGTTATCGAAATTGTTATTACTGTATCTTAATACTGGTCTGCGGAAAGGTGGTATTTGTTGTAGAAAAGAATAAGATGATTGGTTGCAATTGTTAAAGTGCAACAGTTATAGTGTACCAACTATGAGCATAATTATATTTTAGGTCCAAAATTCAGAGCTGATTAATTTTCATAATATATATTTATAGTGGTCAAAGCTACGTTTTTCTTGATGTAGAGCTTAAAAAGGGATTGTCCAGGATTAGAAAAACATGGCTGCTTCCTTTCAGAAACAGTACCACAATTGCCAAAAGGTTGTGTTGTAATGCAGCTCAGCCCCATTCACTTCAATAGAGCTGAGCTGCAATACCAGACACAACCCATGGACAGGTATGGCACTGTTTAAATAAGAAAGCCTTGTTTTTATAATCCTGGACAACCCCTTTGCAGGTTTCTTTTTTTTAGTTTTTTTTTATTGCATTGCATGTGTTATGTGAAAAAAAACATACTATTTTTGTACTTGGTTTAATGAAAAACTTTGAAACGTTTTGCTTCTGCAGTTTGTATGTATTTTGCAAGCTGCTAGATGCCGTTCAGTGTAAATCCCGACAGCTGGGCTCACTGTCGGCTCAGTGTACTGTCCCTCCTATCTTCTCCTGAATGCAACTTTTAGGCTGGATTCACACGAGCACATTACACCCGTAAAGGACGGAACGTATTTCGGCCGCAAGTCCCGGACCGAACACACTGCAGGGAGCCGGGCTCCTAGCATCATAGTTATGTACGACGCTAGGAGTCCCTGCCTCTCCGTGGAACTACTGTCCCGTACTGGAAACATAATTACAGTACGGGACAGTTGTCCTGCAGTGAGGCAGGGACTCCTAGCATCGTACATAACTATGATGCTAGGAGCCCGGCTCCCTGCAGTGTGTTCGGTCCGGGACTTGCGGCCGAAATACGTTCCGTCCTTTACGGACGTAACATGCTCGTGTGAATCCAGCCTTAGCTCTATTCTGATATTAAGGCTTCACTCAGACTTTTTGGAGTTACTCATTAGTTGAAATGAATCAGTAGCTTTACAAAATAATCTCAGTGCAGACCTGGCCTGAGATTCGCGTTCAGAAGACAGAAGGGGCTGCAGACTGAGCCGAGAGGGAGCCTGGCATGCAATGTATTGTAATCAATTCAAGCAGCCGAAGTAAAACGATTAAACAATTCTTTAATTAAAACCAATTGCAAAAAATATATTTCTTTTTCACATAAATGAATGCTATAAAATAAAAAAACGCAAAAGGTGTCCATAGCCTTTAAAATCTGTGTTCCTTTCACACATAGTTAAAGCAGTTGTCCTATCAGAACAACCTCTTTTCATATGCCCTACTATGTCATAGAGGGGTCCCCGCTGCGAGGTCCCTTTGATCTTTTCTCTGCGTAACGGCCCTCCGCTCCATCCGCCGGTCTCTTCAACCTAGGGATTAGCAGGGGTCCCAGAGGTCAAACCCCAATTGATTCTAATATTATGACATATGCTTTCATTATGCTATAAAATTCTAAGATGTGAGTTCTTCTTTAATGAATATGTTATGGGGTTTGAGATGAGATAGGCCTGACTAGTGCCCTGCCCATAATAAAGTCACCTACAACTCCATTTCTGGAGATTAGCTTTGGGCATCACAAAATGGCAAAAATAATTGACATACAGTACTTCCTAGAAAGGTGCGACTATAATACACTTACTGAATCTATTCAGCTATTAAACAAACATTTTCACGAAAAGTATTTTCTCTTCTTCATTAGGCAGAAGTTGAACAGAGTTTTCGCATTCAATAGGCATTTGTAAACTGGAATTTGTGATTTATTTGTAATAGCAAATATAATGGCACCGTTCCAATGGTGCTGTGATTTGCATACAGCCGTGGATACTGATTGTTGATAAGTAATATATCCATCTTTGGATCTGATGTCTATGAGATATTACCAAGTGCCTCATAAGTAGTGAATGCCATTATGTGTCATAATGGGCAGTATGGTGCCCATGTTAATTAGTATTACTCTAGTGCCCTGAGTTTGGATTTAACCAGGACAATATTTACTTGAATAGAGAGATATCGAGTTTTTTCTGTGTGCAGGTTCTCACACCCCCAAAATATTCTGTTAAATTGACTGGCTTCCAAACTGGCCCTATTTGTATGCATGTCTGTCTGAGATAGAGAAACTGCATTGTGAGCCCAGGGACTTAATTTTTAGGTACATATTAGTATAAATTAATGAAATAAACAGACCTATATAGCCCATATAAGGCCAGCATACATTGCCATATTATTTGTCATGGTGAGATGTATTTTACAATTACCTTGCATTTTCATTGGAAGTGCGGAGCTGAACCATTTTTGATTGGAGTTGTGTGGAAAACATAGAGTACTTTTCACAACCAATTTTCTATACCATTATTATGATATAACATCTTTGGACAACGTTTAGGTATTGGATCATCATATATTGACTGTTATAATAAGATAGTTAAAAAAAAGTGTATTTGTTTAACTGCATAAAATATAGAGACAATAGGAGATTGCATTCTAATTATTATGCCCTAAGATAACACCATAACATGCCCGGAGATATTTTACATTGCTCTTCTATTACTTTCGTTATTTGTTTTTTTCTATTTTATGTTAGACTTCTTTGTATAATCCTGTATTGTCCACTGCTTACCAACACAAAACCAATATACCAAACATTGTGAAAAAAATGAGGCACATATGTTTGCCACACAACCACAAGCAGAATTGATTCAGCTCCTCCACTTTGAAACAAATGCACTTCAACTTTTTCTAGTCAATACCCAGGTAAAATGTTATATATCTATCATCATTGCAAATAATATGGTAGTGAGATTAAAGGAGGCCTTGTACAGGTTATGAAGAGGTACATTTATTTATTTAATTGATTTATTTCCCTTTTTCAAAATATATCATTTGCATCAGGCCCTTGGTCCAGTGGGTCAACAGGGACAATAAAAAGCATTTTAATAATTTTGTTCTTTTAATTGCCCCCAGGCTTACGCATGGATACATCCATGTATAAATTACCTACCTCAAGGAATTGCTCTTTTAAACATACTATTGGCTTCTGGATCAATATACTGACTTTTGATCTAAAAATTAGTTTAACAGTGTCCACTGCTCGTGTACAGTGTTCTTTTTTGATACTTGGCTTAGCATGTCTATTACATGTAAAACAAAAATAAGTTGGACATTTCATTCTCTTGGACCAGGGTTTGTTGTCAGAAATCTTACGTAAGGAAGAAGATCCTAGAACAGCATCCCAGTCATTGCTGGTGAACCTTAGGGCTATGCAGAACTTCTTAAACTTGCCAGAGGCAGAAAGAGATCGGATCTATCAGGATGAAAGGGAAAGAAGCATGAACCCTAATGTAAGCCTGTTGTCATCATCCAGCAGCCCCAGCTCATCCCGCGTTCCACAGGTATGTCCAGCCAGTCCATCTTTTATGGTCTGCTACACAGCCTAACCTCTGTGTCTAGTACACTATGTATGTATCTTTAAAAAGATATTTATTACTTATTATTTGTTTATAAGTGCAGTTTAGAATGTCCCTCTTGACTGATTGGACTAGAAGGTTCCTTAAGAAGTAAAGGTGTTGTAGAGTTAGTTGGGTGATCCCTGTTGGCCAATCATCCAAGATGGACATACAGAACACATTGGGGGTCATGTATCAATGCAAATATCTCAGCTTATTGGTGTAATTGCATTGAAAAAACTTGCGTTCAGCATGAACGCAATATGTATGAAGGTTTTTCTGCCACTTTTGCTGAAGTGGTTGCGATCAATGTACGTAGGTAAAATTAGGGAACACAGTCCTCAGTGCACTGCTTCCCAGAATAATGCACTGCTTAACTAGCACGCCAGTCTTTATATATGATTGACTTACAGCTCCTCAATCGGGAGTTCAGGGACCCACTCAAGAGGTTCTATGGCACCCCTAGTTTAGTAATATTAGTGCATCTGAACCATGCCCTCAGTTAAGGACATCGATTTCCAGGTCAGATACTCTTTAAGTCCTGAAATTCATAAATTGTATGAAATCGTGAAACACAAACTCAGGTCTTTTATTTATTTAATATTTTCACTTTATGTGTAGTGGCTCTTTTTATTTTTACCATATCTAAAGTTTATTTACATTGGTACACAGTTCTGTTAATGCAGAGGCTTATATAAAAAAAAAATAGTCGGTAATGAAGCATGTGCCCTTAAGAGGTTGAAGTTCTCCAAAAGCATAGTCTTTATGAAGTCTACAGGTGACAAGTGTCTGATGAGACCTTTGTGTCTTTCAGTCAGAACAATACTTTTATTTTGCCCTTACTTTGTCAGCTGATGGGAGAAATCATTCAATTAAAGCAGTGTGGCAGAATACAGAAAATAACAATAACAGTTTAAGAAAATTAAAGGCACAAATCAGAGGCAACCTGGGGCCTGGGACTCGAAAATGAAATTTCTCTTTTCATTTCCGCTCATTTCCTAGGTGAAATTGGGTGTCCGA
>NC_134692.1:51639743-51697243 GCF_050947455.1 Rhinoderma darwinii
CTTCAAATACATGTAGAAAAGTTGAGGTCCCTTTCCTCGCATGTTCCCTAACTGCAATTGTTCCCAATCACAATTAACCTGATTAGAATAATGGTCAGGAAGCGTCCCACCGTTGCTAATGTTCCTTGACACCAACCCTATTGTAACCTTTGACAATTTCGGCACAGATGCTTCAGCTAAAACATTTTCCCTCTTTCTGTCTTGTCCCCCTTCAATGTCCCTACAGATGAAAACCTCCAATACTCCAACATCCGACATCCAGGTGAAAGTGGAGGGGGAAGCTTCCAACGTTAACATCACAGCTGCTGTTTACGATGAGATTCAGCAGGAGATGAAACGAGCAAAGGTGTCCCAAGCTCTCTTTGCCAAAGTAGCTGCTAATAAAAGTCAGGTGAGCAAGCTGGAGGGGGAATTGGCTGTATGATCTGTCTATGATATCCTGCAACCCCCATACACCCTATAAAACACTGCATCTGCTCATGTAAGCATTATGCTAGAACCATATCTTATAGCAGGCTGGGCAAGAACATGTAGCATTTTTCCAGCAGTCTGCTTGATAGATCCCAATTACATAATTCTGCCTATTTGGGTTTTTATTGGTTATTAAATGATAGGGTGGAAAAACAAAACAATCATAATTTAAGGGAATCTTAGAATTGTTATAGCTGAAAATATCAGCAATTTATAGTCATTTCTGCTGTTATCCATTCATCCTTATATTAAAATACTTAAAGGGTTTGGCCCATATATAAAACCCCCTTTCTAAACACAGATCCACTGACGATCAGTTGATCAACTGTAATTACTAGGGGAAGCTACTGGCAGCCACACATTTGTGGTAATGTATTATATTGACATGATTGGGCATTCATGTAATAAAGGGTCACACGGAGTCCTACAAGCCAACAACGACTGTTTTTATTGTCGCTCCACCCTGGCTAAAAGAGGAGGTTCCCCCTATGAGATACAGTCATTTTAAAAGGGCACATGGAGAGAAGTTGTCCTAGTGGGACAATCCTTTTAAAGCAATGACAGAGACCTTCCGCTGTCTTGCTTTATTACTGGATCACTAATTCTTTGCCATCTATGCAGTTCCTAAATTGAGCCTTACATGTAAACAGTCCATTTAAAAAAAGAGGCTCCTTGTCCATAGACGATGTGGTCACAAGACACAACCATCAGAATGGTCTATGACAACAAGCACATGCTTAAGTCTAAGTGGGACTCGTCCATGAGAATGTGGTCAATACATTCGCCTGGCTAAATCATCGGTCATCATAGGCACCAGTTTACCCATGCTTTCTCGCTATACTAACTGCTTACATGCCATGCTTAGGGTGTATTCACACAGTGCGGTTATGTGTGTGAAATCTCTGCTAAACAGTGTGGTTTTTCCAAAATTTTGGGAAAATTGCTGCAAAAAATGCAATATGACCACAACATATAAATACACCCTTAATTCAGGAATGGCACATGACTGTAAGGCTGGGTTCACACGAGCATGTTACGTCCGTAAAGGACGGAACACATTTCGGCCGCAAGTCCCAGACCGAACACACTGCAGGGAGCCGGGCTCCTAGCATTATAGTTATGTACGATGCTAGGAGTCCCTGCCTCTCCATGGAACTACTGTCCCGTACTGAAAACATGATTACAGTACGGGACAGTTGTCCCGCAGCGAGGCAGGGACTCCTAGCGTTGTACATAACTATGATGCTAGGAGCCCGGCTCCCTGCAGTGTGTTCGTTCCGGGACTTGCGGCCGAAATACGTTCCGTCCTTTACGGACGTAACATGCTTGTGTGAACCCAGCCTAAGGGCTTGTCCACACGTAATGGAATTGCTGCAGAAAATTTCTGCAGCAATTTCGTTGAAAGTGGCAGACTTTCCGCTGCGGCAAAAAAACACAATTTCCTGCATTTTTAACTGCAGAAAATGGTGCCTATTTTGTTGCGTTCTTCTCTATGCTGGGAGATGTTGATATCGTCTTTGAAAAACGCAGCTATTCTGTCCACTTTCAGCAGCAGGAATTGACATGCTGAGGTTCAAAAAATACACACTGCAGGTCAATTTCTGCTCGGAACATTTACGTAGCATGTGGATGAGATTTGTTAAATCTCACTTAATTTGCTACTACTGTATTCTGCTGCGTATTTTCCGTCCGCAATTCCGTACGGAAAATATGCAGCAATTCGCTACGTGTGGACGAGCCCTAATAGCTAAATTACAAATTTACATAACTATTTTATTTTGAAAGTCCTTCTTGTGAAACCCAGTATACTCCTTTAATATATATGCAGTTCTCTAATATACAAGTGTTAGTATATCAGAGGTCAACCTACGCTGTAAAGTACAGTATCACCCTTAGTTAACCTACACAAATATACATAAAAACTGCATAATAATTAGTTGCCTAATATTATTCTAGTGTGCTCCTTTAAGCAACAGTATGGTTCCCATAATCTAGGGAGATTAAAATCCATCCATAAATAGAAGCATATAGCCTGTGAGTGGGACAAATCCTCTGTCTCTATATAGAATATTATAAAAACGAATACTTCTCGGTGTGTATCTGTGTCTTCATGTATGTACATGTATACACATATCAATCAGCGGTCTTGTGGTGTGCTATGAGCTGAAAATCGCTGTAACATGTCCTTAGTGTCACAACCCTAATGCTCCAGCTGATGTTAATAGAATGTGGAGGATCTGTGCCCACGAGAACTGCGCAGCCAGCATTAGTCGTGGTGGGAACCTTACACCTGATTGGTCATGGAGTGCGCTACCATAAATAATACCCTCGCCTGTTTTAGATTTCACAGATAGTCCCAAGCCTGTCTAATAAGGAAACTTTCACAGACATTAAATAAGGGCCTAACATCCCATTAGGGAGATATAAGTCATACAGACGTTTCATGGGTTCTGCAGTTAATGACCAGCATTTTGGGCGAGGTTACCACCATTGTGCACGTTTAATAAGAAAAAAAATAAAGCTCACTTAAAGGAATCTTCTAAATAAGGTATTGAACACACGGATGCTGTTTATGGGGCTTAAGATGAATTATGTTAAAGGTATCTGAGCCAAGTGGTCTGATAATGAGAGCCAGACAACAAAGATACACTTATGCAGGCAGCCAAGCCTGAGACCAGTTTTGTGTTGTGGAAGTGCTAGTTGCTTTAACAATGTACTGTAGAATATTTTTTCCTTACATGCGGACCGTACTGTACATATCTTACGGCCCTGACCACATGTCCACCACATTAAAGAACAGACTTGGGAATTAAAGGGTTTTCCATACTCTGCTCTTTTACAGCCGGGTTATTTCCGCTAGCTGAGCATCATGGGAGATGTAGAATGTCCAGTGTGAAAAAAATTTGAATTAATGTATGTTGCACTTCTTTAATTTCATGTGGGAGGTCTTAAGGTTGTTCTACATGCTATGATTTCTTTATGGTATCCGACTAATCACTGCATGTTAGTGACCTGTAGCAGCTGTGTTTAGTCGGTGATAAATATTATCATGGCAATTGAAATTAATCTGACGTTAAGTTTTGGGTCATAAGAAAGACCCTATTATTGCATATTGAGTTGTTTTATGCAGCTGGCACAGGAATGGCCTCCTATGTCAAACATGCCATCGCTGCATGAAAAATCTGTTGCTACAATTGTACCCAATCATTATAATGTTTGGATCGCAAGTTGCCCCCCGTGGTTTTATTGAAATAATATCAGATCATCATAGGGTTCCATGCTGAGCTAAGCTTGGTTCATTAGAACCACAATGAAAACTGGCCTTAAGGCCCTTTTACATGGGCCAATGATCAGGCAAACGAGCGTTCATATGAACATTGTTGGCAGCACATTTCTCTGCGGAAATGAATGGGGATGAGCGATTGTATTAGCAATCACTTGTCCCTATGCATTACTGATCATAGCTCCTTGTGAAAGTAGCGAACGAGCGCCGATCAACGAGCTTTCTCGTTGATCGGCGCTCGTTGCTGCGGCCAACATTGGTCGGTGAAAAAAGGACCCTTAGTCACCTCATATTAACTCTTTCTATTTGGCCTTATATGATTTCACATTGTAGGGGCCCTTTTACACGGGCCAATTATTGGGCAAACGAGTGTTCACGGAACGCTCCTTCCCGATCATTGCCCTGTACAAAACATGGCAATGATCAGCCGATGAATGATCAAACGCTTGTTCATCAGCTGACTGTATCGTTTATGCAACCTAAAACATTCCCGTTGTCGAGAGCACATCTCCCTGTGTAAACTGGGAGACGTGCTGCCGACATGATAGAAATATATGGGGATGGGCGATCCTAGTAACGAGCGTTTGTCCCCATCCATAGCTCCATGTGAAAGGAGCAAACGGGTGCCGATCAGCGAGCTGCCTCGGGCCGTGAAAGATGACCCTAATGTCATAAACTCAGTAGTTTACTTCTTTGTTCTCGAAAAATAACCTTAGCTTACCTGTGTACCTGCATCTAACAATCACAGCATACTATTGATGCAAAATACAGGCAAATGAGATACATCAGAGCTGTACAGAGGTCCTCAAGGTCACCTGACTTTATAGTTTAAGATATTTTGTTCTCTATTTATCAAATTACATTCTAGTGTAACAAACATTATTAAGCTTCCACTTTATGGGTTTGCGGAAGCTTTTTACAGCACATCCAAAATGTTCTTTTATTAATGGATTGTCTTAATTTAGGCATCTGAAAAAAAAACCACAAGGAAAGTCATACTGATGCACCTGAAATGTGAGAGATCACTGTCTGGACCAGAGACCCTGGTTGTCACTTCCCTCCACCTGTCCTTCCAATGCTATTCACGTGAAAATGTTTTCTTAAAGGGGTTAATGTTCAGGATTAGAAAAACACGGCTACTTCCTTCCAGAAACAGCACCCACCCCGCTGAGCTGCACTACCAAACACAACCTGTGGACAGGTGTGGTGCTGTTTTTTAAATGAAGCAGACATGTTTTTCTAATCCTGGAAAACCCCTTTAACTTATTTAGTTAACACAGTATTAACTTTATAAATAATAAGCTAGAGCTTTATAGTGTGTATGCATGCAATTCCTATAGGCCAGATTCATACAGGGCAGTTTGGGTGCAGTTTTTTAAATGCATTTTTTTAGACAAAGACAGGAGAAGATCTTAACAAAAGTAAAACGATAAAGGAAAGACTGTGCTGTGTGAACCTCGCCTTAAAGGGAACTTGAAACGCTTATGACGGAGAGAGCAATGTTAAAAAAAAAAAAGAATGGGACAGCAGGGATCTTCCAGATGCTGACACTTAAGAAGGTAGTCCTAACATTAGGTTATGTTCAGTTTGTTTGTTTTTTTTTGCTACATATTAAAAAGATTGTTCAGTAGTAGAGCCATATTTTTGGGGAATTCAGGAATTGTTAGGGGTGGCTCGACAAAAGTGCCACAATAGACCAAGGTAAAGATGATATTAAGGAAGTACAGTTTATGTTTTCTGGAGAAATTCTGATAATACCTGGAGGTCTGTGGGTATTTTTTTCACAATGGAAGGTTGTTGAGTTGTGCTGGTGGGCATTGAAAAGCTCTGACAACAGCACATTGAAAAAATATAGGCTGCCATAAATGGAGCCTGTATCTGCTAATGCATGCTGATTCATGTAGGGTAAGGGTATGTTCACACGCAGAGTCAAAAACGTCTCAAAATATGGAGCTGTTTTTGAAGAGAAAATAGCTCCTCATTTTCAGAAGTTTTTTGTGCTACTCGCGATTTTCGCTGCGTTTTTTACGGCCGTTTTTGGAGATTTTTTCAATAGAGTCTATGGAAAACGACTCCAAAAATGTCTCAAGAAGTATCCTGCACTTCTTTTTCGTGCCCGTTTTTTTATGTGTAAAAAAACGCTGCGAAAAACGCTCCGTCGGAACAGAACGCCGTTTTCCCATTGAAATCAACGGGCAGATGTTTGGAGGATATGTCATAAATGTCTCTGATGGGAAAACCCCTTTAACTTCTGATAGTCCTTGATCTATTGTCACAAAATAAGTGAGAGATAAGCCAGTTTATTGGCTGAAGGGTCTTTTTGGCTGGTTCGTACATTGCCCCCTTATGTCTCCAGCCTTGCTGTGAAATGCATTGTAGCAAAAACCACTAGGAACCTACTTAAGCTGTTAAATGAATAGACACACAAACCCCCCTCTATACCACATGGCAAAATATAATGAGGGTTGGAACTGTTAAATGAATGAAACTGCTAAATGCATAATGCTACTTGGCAAAACTACTGTGCATTTAACAGTTTTCCACTCTGTAATAAATGACATATGTGGAAAACGTGCAGTAAATGTGAAAAACGGCACAATTGGTTTAGCAAACGTGCCCTTTTTTTCTCTCTATTCCTCCTCGTGTGAATATCAAAGTTGTGCCGGCTGTAATGGATGGTTTTATGGGCCGTTTTATCAAGACTTGTGGGTCACACACTTGGTATTATAAATGTCTACATAAGACACCAGCTTCCATGTAAAGCAGTAGGTTGTGGCTACCACAGCACAGTTAACCCTTTGTACAGCTTAATAGACGATGCAATGCTACGTATTACATTGTCAATATAGTTAAACTAAGGACAGCAATCCTATATTTACATTTTAAAATTGAAATATACCAGGAAAGTATTATACTGATATTGTTCAAACTACAAGTGTAGACAAATAAAAGCTAACTGCTGTTTCCCTGAACCTGGGCAACATTTCACATTTTTACTAATATTTGCAAACGTGAGATCTGATGACTTGATGTATACAAACAATAATGCGAATAATGCGATGTATGCAAAAAGTCAATGGCAACCAACCGGATTTTTGCTCACATTTTTTTTTAGGGTTGCCGTAGAATTGCCGCATTAGGCACTCTGTGTGCCGCAATAGCATTGCCCTATTAGGCACTTTATTCTTTCTTGGAGACTTCTATCAGGGAATACCCCTCAATAGGCATGGGTGGTAGCAGTAGTCCCCTCCAACAAGGTAGTCAGATGCTTCCTAGTTAGCTGTGTTTTCGTTTCTAGGTCCAGCAAACATTAAACTCAGTATATAAAAAAAAAAAGAAAAGAACATTTATACAGTATACATTTAATGAAAGTCAATGTAATATATATCGCTTTCAACTTCCATCAATTTAGGTTCAGTACAAGTAATTCAATAGTAGAGCAATAGACACAAACTAAAAACAGGCTGAATGTGAAACGAAAGGATCTACATATACTATAAAAGATAATGGGATTGTAGACATTGATGATAGACATTGATGGCATATTGCTAAGATATGCCTCCAATGTCCAACCAATGGGGGTCCAACCGCTTCAACCACACCAATTTCTAGAATGCCGTAGCAGCAGCATTAGGACAGCGTTATGCCATTTAATCTCCTGTCGGTTTCGCTTGGCTTTTTCAGGTGGCTGCATGGTTGGTCGTTGACTATATTGCGCCGACCAAGAGTGAGAGCCTGCAACCTCTTCAATCCCTATCGGTACAAATTTCCATCAAGTTCTTGACCAACTAGCAGAGTAAAAAATTCTACTCTCATTGCACAAATATGGAAAATACAGTTTAGAGCTCACAATAATGAATGATTCATTCTGGTTTCTTGAACCTGAAGATAGGTATTGCGGAGGTTAAGGGCCAGTGACAATGTAGAACTGATTGTAAACTTGCAGTCAGGGTCAGACATAGACAGCAGAGGGACTGTGTGCAAGATCATTATATGGACTCCTTACTCTACAATAGTGCATCAATGAGCACACTTATCCCTTATGTGTCTTTAAATGGAATGTATCACCTATATATTTTTTTTTTTTACTAATTAGAACCACATAGAGAATTTTTTTTTCTAATCTGTTGTTATTTTCAGAATGTAATTTTTTTTCTATTTTCTATCTTATCTATTTTCTGTATTTGATTATGGGGGCAGCCAAGGCCGGCCTTAAGATAGATGGCGCCCCGTGTGAAATTTTCTTTTGGTGCCCCACCCACATCATAAAAAATATGCCCCATAAAAATGTACAATGTCCCCCACAGTACAATGCCCTTTTTAGTGCCCCGCACAGTATAATGCTCTTTATAGTGCCCCCACAGTATAATGCCCTTTTTAGTGCCCTCACACAGTAGAATGCCCTTTATAGTGCCCCCACACAGTATAATGTCCCCTTTAGTGCCCCCACACAGTATAATGTCCCCTAAGTGCCACACACAGTATATTGCCCCCTGTAGTGCCCCTACACAGCATAATGTCCCCTTACTGGCCCAGACACAGTATAATACCCCCTTAGTGGCCCCCCCACAGTATAATTTCCCCCCTCCCCTGGGTGCCACACACAGCCCCTCTGTAGATTGTGCCCTACAGCCCTCCCGTAGATTGTGCCATACAGGCCCCCTGTAGATTCTGCCATATAGCCCCCCACCTCCCCTTTGTAGATAGTGTCATACAGCCCACACCTCCCACTTGTAAACAGTGCCATACAGCCCCCCCACCTCCCACTTGTACAGGGTGCCATACAGCCCTCCACCCCCCCTTGTAGACAGTGCTATACAGCCCCCTACTCCCTCCTGTAGACAGTGCCCCTCCAAACAAATAAACCCAAAATGTTTTACTAACCTAGGCCCGTTCCTGCGACGAACGGAGCTGCTCCACAACGCCGACGGGATCCTTGCGAAGGCCTGCATGATCCATTGACGTTATCACGCAGGCCTTTAGCCTAGTAAATGGCAGAGAATTGAGATACCATAGGATTCAATGGTATCTGCATCCTAAGGACTCAGATACTATTGAATGTAGCGTCGCTACCACTGTAGCAGCCATAGCAGCTGCTAGCGGTGCCACCGGGCATGGGGGGGCTGTCCTGACCTCATGCCAGGTGTTGCCGCTAGCAACCACTATGGCTGCTACAGTGGTGGTTACGCCACTGAGCAGAGAAGGAGCGCCCGGGTGGAAGGCAGCTGCAGAGTCTTCGGGCCCGGGCGCTTCACAAACACATACAGGGGAAGGGAACCAGCACAGCGCCCCCTTCCACCAGCTGGAGTGGAGTGATATGCCCTGTGCGATGGCACAGGTCGCACACCACAAAGGCCGGCCCTGGGTGCAGCCATCTTACCTGAGCTGTTGTTTCCAGCATTTAGAGATATGCTTTACAGCAGCCACATGGACCATAGGAACCTGGAGGGGACCCAATAACTTTTATTGGAGACTGTTCTCAGCATGCTCTTTGTACTGTGCAGAAGTCATTGTGTAGGGAGGGATACAAGGGGACCAGCACCTATTGTCAATGGTGGATCATCTGTTATATATAGTATATATAAAAATAAAGTATACGTGTGTGTTACCTTCCATTGTAATCCTGCCTGTGGTGATATTGAGATAACTGCTGAGAAGTGATCTCTACAGAACAGGAAGTGTCAGGCCCCATGTACACAACTGTATTTTTCATCCGTAATTACGGACCCATACATTTCTATTGGCTACGAACACCTTTCTATATTTTTATGTATGGGTGTCCGTGTTGAAAAAATTATAGAACCTCTCCTATTCTTGTCCGTAATTACGGCACGGACTCTCCCATTGAAGCCTATGAGCGCTTCAGTAAACACGGACTGCTACAGATGTGCATCCGTAAACCGTCCGTATTTCTGGAAGCGTTGCTATGCAACATGTTGGTGACATCATTTGCAGCCGCCCCCTTTTTTTTTACGGATTCGTATATACGGATCAAATACGGATGCACTACGGACCGTATTTGCGGATACCGTTCCGTGTATACAGATAAGTTACGTATGACTACGGATCCGTATTTACGGACATTATTTACGGATCTATAAAAATACGGTTGTGTGCATCGGGCCTCAGCCTGTTGCGAATATCAGTGGTCAGCTTAAAAACTGCAACATTTTAGGATTATTAATAAATATAGATAATGACATAAGAATTAAAAAAAAAAAAACAATTCTTTAAAAAAAAAGTTTAACATAAAAAAATGAATTAAACCATAGTTCATTTTCTGATGATACATTCCCTAAAGGGTAAGGCCACATGGGACGGCACTGACCCGGCCACAATGTGGCCAACAGCCCTCTATATGCAATCTAACAGACATTAGGATGTTACCAGCTGCTTTTTAAGGTGGCAGTGGGTTCCCTTACCTATTGAGGGTCTGTGCAACTGTACTGGCTGCACATATTGTTTGTCTGCCCCTTCCTGTAGTTATACATTTGGATTCCACAAAATATTTTTTGGCTCTGACATGTAGATGCCAGCCATCATCCTACTACACTAGAAATTATTACTATTATTATTATGATTATTACTTATATACGAACCCAAGGAACAGTATATTAGGCATAGCTTATGCCCAATATATATTCTTTTCTTTATATATAAAGTAATGTTGTATAACTTGGTATCCTATTTAGTATTTTCTGGCTGACTATTGTTAAACTAACAACCCTGTGACTACCAGGTATTCTTGAAGACTGCTGAGAAAAGAAAATTCCAAAAAATACTTCTGACCTTGACATTGAAAGACACTGAATACACACCTTATTCGTACAAACTCAGACAAACATTTCACTATGGTACGTAGTTAGACCTTTCTCAAGGTGAGAAATACCAAAGTGTCAGGTTGAAACTCTGCTCGTATTTTATAACACACTAGCAAAGTAAATATGTTTAACTTGACATATTTTACGTTCCTCATTCTCTTATCTTGCTGTCACTTGCAAGACTACTTGTTAAGATCACAGCATGGAGATTTATGAGTTTCTACATAGCTCTCAAGCCTGGTAATTTCTTAAAAAACGGAGACTTTTGATATTTAAGAGGGCGAGACTAATGAACAGTATGGGGGTATGTCATATATTTTGGTAATATACTGTCATTGTGTTAGTGAACCTCTGAAGTATAAAGAAACTGCGGTGATTCTGATTTAGGGGTGATTATAAAATTGTGGTGACAAACCATAGCAAATTGTGTGAAAAATCTTCCTCTGTCCTTTCAACAAAAAAAAAAATGTATATATATCAAATTGACATCTTAACAAGTTCTATTAAACTCAGATGTGACTCCACCTAAGCCCAATGTATTGATTCATTTGTCCCCCTTGTCACAAACACAATGCTCCTGAAAAACGAAGAGTTGCTTGTTGGGGTTCCTCACACTGGAGTGCTACTTTAGTCAACTCTGTGTTTGCCTCGGCAGGAACGCTGTGGTTACAGATGATTTTAGGCAGGGCGTCATAGGAGCCAGTAAGGTCATGTTCAGATTTGCTGCAGATTTTGCATGTATTTTTTAAGCCAAAACCAGGAACAGAACCTAAAGGCCGGGTTCCCATGGGTCAGATACGCTGCGTAAAGACTGCGCAGCATACCCAACCTGGAACCCGCAGCACCTTCCATCCGAAAAGTCGCACGACACTGTGGTGCAGTTTTTATAAATGGAATTTCCTGTGCGGAAAAAAGCGCAGGGGAGAAAAAAAAATGATGATACTTACCCCCTCCCTCTTCTCTGCGCGTAGTTCAGCCTTCCTAGATGACATCGCAGGCCATGTGATGCTGAAGCCTGTGATTGACTTCAGCGGTCACATGGGATTCAACATCATCCCAGGGGGCTGGACTGCAGGAAGAATAAGTATGTTTTTTTTTCCCGGAGTTGCGATGTCTGCAGCAGAATCGCTGCGAATCTGTCGCCAAGGTCGCAACACATGGCTTTCTGTTGCGGGTGTTGCATCCCCATTGAATTCGAACCGCAACAGAAAATCAACAAAAACGCAGCATAAATTGACATGTTGAGGATTTAAATTCTACACTGCAGGTCAATTTATTAACGTTTACACTGCGGGTTTTTTCCGCAGCGTGGGCATGAGATTTTCTTAATCTCATCCACTTTGCTGCTACTGTAAATGCAGAATTTCCACACAGAATTCCGTTGTGGAAATTCTGCAGCGTTTACGCTACGTGGGAACCTGGCCAAACAGAAGAAATATATACAATGGAAGGACCTATAGGTTTCCACTTCTGGATTCAGTTCTGTGTTTTTGTTTTTTTAAAAATGCATGCAAAATTTGCAGCAAATCTGCACTGTTTGAACAAGGCCTAAAAATCACAGTATTTCAGTGTATTGTACCAGCAATTTAAAGAGGCTCTGTCACCAGATTTTGCAACCCCTATCTCGTATTGCAGCAGATCGGCACTGCAATGTAGATAAGAGTAACGTTTTTTTTTTTTTTTTAAACGAGCATTTTTGGCCAAGTTATGACCATTTTTATATTTATGCAAATGAGGCTTTCTAAAGTACAACTGGGCGTGTTTAAAGTAAAAGTACAACCGGGCGTGTATTATGTGCGTACATCGGGGCGTTTTTACTTCTTTTACTAGCTGGGCGTTGTGAATGGGAGTGTATGATGCTGACGAATCAGCATCATCCACTTCTGTCCGTTAACACCCAGCTTCTGGCAGTGCACAGACACACAGCGTGTTCTCGAGAGATCACGCTGTGACGTCACTCACTTCCTGCCCCAGGTCCTGCATCGTGTCGGACGAGCGAGGACACATCGGCACCAGAGGCTACAGTTGATTCTGCAGGGGAATCAGCGTTTGCAGGTAAGTAGCTACATCGACTTACCTGCAAACGCCGATGCTGCTGCAGAATCAAATGTAGCCTCTGGTGCCGATGTGTCCTCGCTCGTCCGACACGATGCAGGACCTGGGGCAGGAAATGAGTGACGTCACAGCGTGATCTCTCGAGAACACGCTGTGTGTCTGTGCGCTGCCAGAAGCTGGGTGTTAACGAAGAGAAGTGGATGATGCTGATTCGTCAGCATCATACACTCCCATTCACAACGCCCAGCTAGTAAAAGAAGTAAAAACGCCTGATGTACGCACATAATACACGCCCAGTTGTACTTTTACTTTAAACACACCCAGTTGTACTTTAGAAAGCCTCATTTGCATAAAAATGGTCATAACTTGGCCAAAAATGCTCGTTTAAAAAAAACAAAAAACGTTACTCTTATCTACATTGCAGCGCCGATCTGCTGCAATAGGAGATAGGGGTTGCAAAATCTGGTGACAGAGCCTCTTTAACAATCGCTTGTTTAAGTACCCTAGGGGGACTAAAGGAAAATTTCAGCTAAAGTTAAATACAATTTTAAGTACAAATATTAAAAAAAATATTAAAAAGTTAAAAGAAAACCTTACCTATTTCCCCCTAAAGTAGTATAAAAATAAACATAATTAGTATCACTGGGTCTTTAAAAGTCAGAATTATTACAATATAACATTATTTAACCCGCATGGTAAACGTTGTAAGAAAAGAAAAAAAACCTCAAAAACTGGTCAACTTAGCTCCCCAATAAAATATAATAAAAAGTGATGAAAATGTTGTATGTACCTGAAAATGGTACCAATAAAAACTAACGCTTGCCCTGCATAAAAAAAGCCCTCATACTGGTCAAAATATAACAACACAGAACACATTCTTTTTTTTTAGAAAACCCCAAAAACAATGGAGAAATCGCTTTTTTTTCTATTTCACCTAAAAAGATTTTTATTTTTTTTAGAAAATTATGGGCCAATAAATTGCACCTCTAAAAAATACAACTTGTCCCGCAAAAACAAACCCTCATCTGGCTGTGTAGATGGAAAAATAAAAAAAAAGTTGTGGCTCTTGGAAGACAGGAGGACAAAATGAAAATGAAAAAAAAAAACATAAAAATGGCTGTGGAGGCAAGGGGTTAAAAAAGCACTACAGACCATAATGTTACCCCCATGTCACAAGAGGACACAGTTACAGCTGAACCAACTGTCAACATGGGCCTGAAGTCATAGCAGCTGCTATGGGGCTCAGAGAATGAGGGGGCCCACTCAGGTGCAGGAACATAAATACACTGAAGTGGTCTATTGTTCAAGTATCACAAAGAAACCCCATAGTCCCTTCCACACATTATAATGCCAAATAGATGCCCCCACACAGTATAATGCCCCCATAGCTGCCTCCATACAGTATAATGCCCCCATAGTTGCCCCATACAGTATAATGCCCCATAACTGCCCCATACAGTATAATGCTCCCACAGCTGCCCAATACAGTATAATGCCCCTATAGCTGTCTCCATACAGTATAATGCCCCATAGGTGCCACCATAAAGTATAATGCCCCATAGCTGCCTCATACAGTATAATTCCCCCATAGCTGCCATCGTACAGTATAATGGCTCTTTAGCTATCCCGATACAGTATATTCCCCATAGCTGGCCCCATAAAGTAGAATGCGCCATAGTGCCTAATAAAAATAATAATAAAATAAATACTTACCTAGCCCCGTTCCCACGATGAGTGGAGGAGATCCCTCTGCTCCTCCTCTCTGTACTATGAGTGGCTTGGTGCAGACCAGCGCGATGACCTCACTGCATTGCGCATGTATGTGCCGAGCGGATCACGGCCGTTTCACACAGTGAATGCTGAACCAGGGAGTTGACAATTCCTTGCTTCAGCATTGGATTCAACTATATCTGCATCCTGAGGACGCAGATACAGTTGACAAGAGGACATACCATCTGCCGCGCGATATATTATAATGCCCACACAGATGCCCCCATACAAAATAATGCCCAGGCAAATTCCCCCATCCAGTATAATGCCCCATAGCTGCCCCCTTACAGTATAATATCCCCACAGTTGCCATATACAGTAATGCCCCTATATCTTCCCCATACAGTATAATGCCCCACAGCTGCCCCCATACAGTATAATGCCCCACAGCTGCCCTATACAGTAACGCCCCTATAGCTTCTCCCTTAAAATATAATACCCCATACCTGCCCCCATACAGTATAATGCCCCTTAGCTGCCACCATACAGTGTATTGCCCCCTTAGTTGCCACCATACAGTATAATGCCCCTTAGCTGCCACCATACAGTGTATTACCCCCTTAGCTGCCACCATACACTATAATGCCCTATTGTACCTAATAAAAATAAAATAAATACTTACTTAGCCCCATTCCCACGACTAGTGGAGGAGATCCCTCTGCTCCTTCGCTCTGTACTATGAGATAGACAGACAGATGATAGATAGATAGATAGATAGATAGATAGATAGATAGATAGATAGATAGATAGATAGATAGATAGATAGACAGACAGACAGATGATAGATAGATAGATAGATAGATAGATAGATAGATAGATAGATAGATAGATAGATAGATAGATAGATAGATAGATAGATAGATAGATAGATAGATAGATAGATAGATAGATAGAAATAGATTATTCTGATTTATATATGTTTATGGTTATATTCCTTTTTAATATACTATAAATATTTGCCTGACACTTTCCTTTAATCTGAGGATCCGTCTATTCATCCATTTGGCAGATTTATAACTTTTCCAATTACCGTGCAAATTATTGCTAATATTAGCTCATGAAAGTGTTTCTGCTCTGCAGGTTGGTTATTATTTATAAAAATCACACAAGCAGCTGATACATTCATAAGCTAATTATTTCGGCAGCTGGGTACACACTGAGCAATATGGCTGCAACTGAGCACATTTTTTTGGTACTTGCTGCGGTGCATTCATGCAGGGGGGAGAAGTACACAAGACAGACTTAACTAAGATTCATAAATACCATTTCTCTGAAAAGCAATGCTCAGATAGCGCGTCACTTATGTGGTTATGTCTATGATGTTATAGGATTTAGGATTTTTATTATGCCGACTTAAAAAAAACTCCACACATCACTCTTCTTTCAAAAATTAGTTTAGGCAGAAAATAGCTGCGGTCAAACTAGAGGTCCCAGCACATTGTGATCACTGTCTACAAGCATTCGGTGCCTGCTGGAAGTTGTAGTTCTACAGCAACTGGAAACAGAATACTTTTTTTATTGTTGTTGTTATTATTACTGTATTCTGACAAACAGGAAACGATGAACAGAGATGGATAATAGATCCCCCAACGTTTTATCATACTTTTACGTAAATCACTAAAGCATTATTTGCTATATGATTACAATTTTATGGAATTTTTTTAAATATTTGACAGTTTTGCATCATTTATTACTGTTTTAGGCATTTGTAATATGGTCACTTTTGAATATTTTTTTATGGCCACAAGACCCAGACCATTGTATTTCAAGTGAACTAAACTAGATCACCAAAGGTTCTATAGTAATCTACACCCGGTTCATAAGAATAGCGGAGGGCCCTGGTCTTATGACCATAATATGGACCCTGCAAATGATTGCAAATGATTTTGTAGACTTTCAATCTGCTTAAAATCCATGACCAATGGCCAACATGTATCAATTCTGTGTGTCTTATTTTTATTTTTAACACACAACATTTATTACATTTGTTGCGTCTAAACTGCTGAAGGTGTTTTGCTTTTTATGTCGTTTTATGGCTTACGTTTTAAACCAGCCTTCTGGTGGTATCCAGATGCAACTTTTTGGCGGGGCAGTGCACTGGGGCACAGTGATGCTGGAACAGGCAATGTTATTAATGCGGCACAAAAAATAAGACCCGCTTGAACTGGTCCATTTGGCTTAGATGAATTACAAAGTAGCTCACACGACACAAACAGTAATTCTTTGTAGCGCAAATACCTCACAAAACAAGCACACATACACACAGTATACCCCATTATTTCCACCGAAAACCCACTAAAAAAGGGGCACATATAGCTTGGTGCGCGTGGGCCATTATGTTCACTTAGCCTAACAACAGATTATCCTTCATGCTTCGCCAGATGACTGGTTGTGTGATTATGATTAATGATCTATAATACATTTCAAAACACGACAGATATATTGCCCCAAAGATTTTAATGGATCATATACCATTATTTTGGTACCATAAATGCAACATTTATCATTACAATGGCTTATTGGCCGGATCGTATTAAAAATTCTGTCTTTTGCCTGTTTTAGTTGAAAGTGTTTGAGGGCAGCTGGGGCCTATATTTCTCACAGCAGTAAGTGCAAGTTATTTTTTAGCTGACAATCCTATCTGCGAGCATTTATAATGCTGTCAGCACCACAAAGTTAAAAGTTGCATAGATCAGTGACAACTAGTGTAGTAGGACAGTGTGGATGTGCTCACTTCTAAAAAAAAAAAATCTTTCATCCACTCCCTCATCCAGAATAGAGCAGGTCTGTGCAAATGTGGCCTTTCTCTTGTAAAAACAAGGCAGTCTTGTGTTACAGATTACCCGATAAATCCCCAGTGCCTTCACAGTTCACTGCCTACAGCTGCTACAGATGGGCAGGAGCCCTCTCTGTCTCTGCTCTGTGCTGTGCAGCCGCCAGTTGAAGGAGAAAATGGAATGATCAGGCTATTAACATTGGAGCCGTGAGGAAGACGAGGCACAATAAGAACAGCTGGTGTTACTGCCTTGGCCGATACAGCGAAGATAATCAAATCTTGCCTTTTCCCCCCTATTTATTTATGTTTGGGGAGTGATGTGCGGTGGAGGATGGGAAGAAATGAGGGCATTAGAGGTTAAAGAGTTAATAGTTAAATCTGTAATACACAGAGTCACTTTGAGGCACTTATTGACAGATTGATGCAGCAGGCAAGAGGGTGGATTTAACCATAGAATTTTTTTTACTATGATTCGATAAAATTATCTGATTGAGACAAATAGTCTAAAGTCGGGAAAATTACCAATTGATATAAATCGGAAAATCATTGGACTGGCATAAAATAAAAGTTCCAATCCGATTAAAATTATTACTGCGATCGTGAAGTATAAACATTGAAAAGTATCGGACAACCTTATTGTGTGGAATAGCGTGGCTTTATGTTATTAACAATTGTTTCTGTAGAATTATTCCTATCCTGGCAAAATATTACTGGGTGTATATGGTCAGCGGACATTAGTTGGTTTGAGGGTGAAACACCTCCGGCCTTACTAGAGGAGTGTTCGGGCATGTAACATCCTGACTTGGATATCTGTGGGTTGCTTTTTCGGAAAACTAAAATCGTTAAACAGGAATGCAGCGTCAGTGCAGGAATGTATTACTATTTTCATACTCTGCCTTAAAACAACTCTGAAGTGTTGAAAAAAAAGTTTCAACATAAATCAAAAAGGACATGCCTTCTGTTGATCGCTACAGGTGTTACTCAGGGATGATCTGACTGTGAATGACCGGTCATAGCAATAACTGTTGAGTGCAAATGATATGGAAAATGATCCGACCCACACACGTGCCATGCTGTAACTTTAGAGGGTGCAGTCATACCCGAACCCTGATGCCTAAGAGGGTCCAAAGGATCGACTTCCATGTAGGACAACAGCAAATAATAGGGACAATTCTACAATAACGTAGTAACACTAAACAAAGTTATAATAGTATACCAATACCTCGTTTTATTAAAACAATATATATATATATATACCTCTTAACAGCGTGAGACATTGCACACAATGGTTGGGAGAACCCTACTACAGATTTTTGCATCAGGGCCTAGCAGTTTCAAGCTACATCTTTACTAGCACTGATTTCTGATATTGTAGCTGAGAAATGGGGTAGATAACTCACGTGTGTAAAGTCATAAGTCCTCTAAGCTCCCCTCATAGGAATGACAGTGTAAAAATGGTAGACTAAATGATAAAATCTAAGGAAAAATTTGACATTTCACCTCTACCATTAATATTATGTCCTATAAGACTATTATTATGTTATGTGATCCCTGATGGGTGGAGAGTTTAAATGGTTGAGTTTATTTTAAAAGGTCCAAAAAATAAATACAATTATAGTTCAGCAACTGTGTCATTAAAGGGGTGTCTTTATGAAGACAACCCCTTCTCTAATGACTGCTGCCTAGCGAATAGCTGCTCGCCACTGGTTCCCCTGAATATAGCCTAACATGTTCATTCAGCTGTTTCTGATAGCCCAATCGCCATCGGAAACAGCTGAATAAGTGCAGTCTACTATTTCCGAAGTCTACTATTTCCGACGCTTCCATTCAACTCTCTGTTGAGGGACTGTGCATTCTCGTCCTGCTCTTCTGCCAAGAATGGGCACTTGGATCCCTTTGTTCTCGCCAACGGTGGGGGTCCCAGAAGTAATACCCCACCTCTGCTTTTGCATCATGTCTGATAGACTAGTTATAAAAGTAATAGCCCCGTTGAATAAGGCCTCATTCACACGGCAGGGTTTCCCGGCCGGGTGCCGGCCGTTCATAAATCGGCCGGCACCCGGCTGCATTAGGAATAATAGACCCCTAATGGGGCTATTCACACGACCGATTTTTTGACGGCCGGGGAAACCGGCCGTCAAAAAATAGGACATGCTCTATCTTCGCTCGGGTACCCGTCCGCCCGGCTCCCATAGAAGTCTATGGGGCCGGGTATTACACGCCCATCACTGGGATGTGTCCCGAGTGATGGCCGGGTTTTCCGGCGCTTGCGCACTATCTCCTCCTCCTCACAGCGCAGAGTGCATGTGAGGAGGAGGGGTTGATGCCATTCTGACGAATGGCATCGCTGTACACTGTGTGGCAGGGCCGGGGTGTACAGCAGGTGGAAGGGAGCGCTGCGCTGGCTTCCTTCTCCTGCTTGTTTTAAAAGCACCCTGGCCCGGCGACACCTTCGATGGCGCCGCTAGCAGCTGCTGCTGCGGCTGCTACAACTGTAGCGACGCCACTATAGCAGAGCGGGGAGGTATCTCCCCGCTCTGCTATGTGCTAGCCGCACTTTAGCTCCTTGAAGGAGTGGAATCCCTGTGTTTTCGGGGATTCCGCTCCTGGACAGAGCGCTTGATGTCTCTGTCCATATCTGGGCAGTGACATCGGGGGAAACTCCTGAAGCGGAATCCCCGAACACATGGGGATTCCCCTTCAGGAGTTGCCGCTGATGTCACTGTCCGGATCTGCCCGGCCCGGCACGGATGCAAAACTTAATGCAAACCGGCCGGGCAAAATGGCCGATTTTACCGGCCGACACTCGGGCTCGGGAACGACCCGGTCGTGTGAATCCCGCCTAAGTATAAGCAAAGCCTATTTCCTTTAGTATATTTTTCATACGAAATTAATATAATCTTATAGATAATATGTGTGCTTGGGGTGTCCCTCAACTCATCTAAGATCTTGCTTTGTCTGATTTATAATATATTTTACCATAATTCATTACAATTATAGATAAAGCATATGTATTTTTTGTTTATGGCCCAAGTAACTTACAATTTTGCAACATGTGATCAGGAGCAAAAACAAACAATACATTAAGGCTGATGACATGTCCTGCTGCCACACCCGCAGTGTATATATATCCATCAAGTCTATCTATTATTTATTTCAGTTTATTTCTATTGGTTATATAGCACCGCCATATTCCATAGCGCTAGTAGAATTTGTCACCACTAACCTTCCCCAGTGGGGCTTACAATCTAAATGACCTATCTGTATGTTTTTTGTAGCTTTGGAAAAAAACAGAGTACATCCACGCAAAAACACAGGGAGAACATGCAAACTCCATGTTGGCATTGGTCAGATTTGAACCCAGACAACAGTGCTTACCACTGAGCCACCACACTGCTTGATGAAATCAATGAATTTTGTGAAATTTAGAAAAGTGTCCATCTATGAATGCTATAGTTTTGTGTTATGCATTCCTCTGCTACAGGGCTGGCTCTGTGAACTTCTCCGTTGGAAAGAAAATCCAAGCCCAGAAAACCGTACACTGTGGGAGAATCTTTGCACCATTCGTCGTTTTCTTGGGCTCCCTCAGCATGAAAGAGATGCTGTGTATGAAGAAGAGTCAAGACACCAACATAATGAGCGCATCCAGCATGTAGTCCAGCTAACTCCTGAACCTGTGCAGGTAAGAAATGCAAACAGTCTACACAGTCTGTACAATACTGACCGAGAAATACAATGCAGTGAATTTCCACTGTATATGGTACATTCTATGAGGAGCACTGTTGGGTTAAAAAGTAGCTCAGCAACCATAGAAAAGCAAGAGGCTACAGGTCGAGTGCATTTTTACAGGCCACGTTAGTTTTTACAGGTCCAAAGTTACTTCTAATATTACTTTAATTTTCTAGATTCCTTATAAAACACATTTCAGCTGCTGCAGAAACTTCTTTTTAAAGACTAAGAGGGGTTTCTTGTCCACCAGTGATTGATTGATTGATTGATTGATTGATTGATTGATTGATTGATTGATTGATTGATTGATTGATTGATTACTATGAGATGGCTGAAAGAAAGGTTTGCCGCCACTGAGGTGTGTACTTTTTTTCACTGAGGTGTGTACTATGATGTTCTGCAGAAGCTGGGACACAAGTGTATAATTCACATTTCAGCTGCTGAAGAACCTCATTTTAAAGAGAGGGCGAGCAATAAACTTCATAGTCATTCAGTACTTGACGTAGGAACAAGAGCTTCCTCCAAAAGTGATCTATGATAGATTAATTCTGCAGGGAGAGATGACCAGGGCCTATGTATAATCGTCATGTTCTGACCTCATGAATGTGATGTTTATGCAAATAATATTTACAGACATGTCAATGGAAAATGACCATTGTTGTGTGTTATAACCTTATTATAACATACTTATTATCTGTAACCTCAATATATTTATCTAAAAGCAATAAGCCAAACGAGACTTTGTGTAATTCTTTTGGTATGATCTTTTACTAGAAGTCTTGTTCAGACCTGTCTATGTCCTCAGTCAAGTCAAATCCCAATTTTCAATGATCATGCAAGACCATTCCAAGGAATTGTAAGTAGAGAGTAAGTTTTCCCTAAGAAGGAGTCTCATAAGGAAACTAAAAAAGGACAGTTTCAATATACTAAAGGTGTCAACTGATGGACTGATGTCTCACCATACTGACCACCTACTGGCTGTGAGGCCAAAATCTGGCTACAACAATGTGCCACCAATGAGATTACATAGATCTCACCAGTGGCACATGGGTGGTAAACATGATCCTTCCAATTTCTATTATGATTGGTGGCGTGAAACACAACTTTTTAACGTAGGCTAAGTTTTTGGATAACAAGCATTTCCAGTGGTCAGAAGCTGTACGTATCCAGCCTCTATACACAACACGATCATTGGATATGGCTGACTATTTGAACCCTTCGGCCATTGCTGTCAGAATTTTTGTGCATAATATAAAATTATTCATCTAATACAAAGGAAAATGTACTTGAACTAAAAATCCATTCCTAAAGTATCTTCCACTGATCTTCATGAAAGATTGACCACTTTACTAGGTTAAAGAATTGAAAGGGTTTCCTGTATATGAATGTGATAGATTGTGGCATGTCAGGATCAGGGTCTTATCTACCGATAACTCGGCTGCACCTTAGAGACATTCTCTACAATTGCTTCTGAGGCCTTACCTGCCTCCTATCTCATAAACTTCTCACTGGGGATCTGCTTCTCACCTTTCTACCATAGTTTAAGTATGGCCTCTGGCCTACACTGCAAGAGGCCTTATTGCTTGAGTAGATTTGTCTGTGCTAAAGTACATGAAGAATACAAGCAATAAGGGCAGAATCTGACTAGCTGGATATGGGAGGCTTTTAACCTGTCCTGTGCCAGATAATATTGTAATATTCTGCTATCACTGTGTCAACAAAGACCATTTGTTGATAGATGCAGGTAGCAATTCTAAGCTAGTGGAAAAATCTGGTATGTACATCTGTAGACACACGAATGATAGTCACATTCTAATATTCTGTCCAAATCAGTAATTTTTCATTTGTTGCAATAGGCTGTGAACTCTCTTTGTCAACAATTACAGTGAAATGTCATATTCTTGATGAACAAGTTTTTTTGTTGTTTTTTAATGTGTCTCTATTTTTCAATTAGACACATCCCTGAACAGGAATCCTTGACCTACCCGTATTTTACATTAAGAGCTATTAAAGTAAAATAATGGATTTATTTAAATACACCTTACTGCCGATAAGATAAAGTTCATTTGTTTCCGTTGTGGCAAGCATGAACTCAATCTACAGACCCTGTTTTGACCCCAAATTCTCTTCACGCAAGCAGTTAAATGCTTTGCATTGCATTATTCAATCATGTTTAGTTACATGACAACCATATCAGATTTTTTAAGGGGGCCATTAATTGATTGGTTATGAGCGGCAATACCAGACAAAGCCTTTGGACAACACTGGCACTGTTTCTGGAAAAAAAAGCAGACCTTTTTTCTAATCCAAGACAAAAAATTTAAGGCTAAATTCACACTTGCATTGTATAATCCGTTACTCTGATCCGTTTTTATATTAAAATAACTGATAAAAACGGATCCGTTTAAATTCCCATTGAAATCAATGGGATTTTTAATTGCATCTGTTAGGCTTCTGAGCTTTCCGTCAGTTGAACCCATGAACGGAATCCAAACGGAAACCATAGGTTTCTGTTTGCATCAACATTGATTTCAATGGTGACAGATCTGGTGCCAATGGTTTTCATTTGTCACCGTTGTGCAAGGGTTCCGTCATTTTGACGGAATGAATAGCGTAGTCGACTACGGTATTGATTTTGTCAAAATGACAGAATCCTTACCGGATCCGTCACCATTGAAATTAATGGTGATGCAAACGGAAACCTATGTCTTTGTTGGTGTGTCTAAACTGTGGTCTGATTTAGGGGTCCTGCAGTCTCTAGTTAAGCCCCTGTTAGTCATGACTTTGGGGTTGTTTTTTTCTTTCTATGTAAATAATAATAATAATAACAGTCTTATTTTTGGTATCTGAATAATTTTGAAGGTATACACTCTTACATTATCCAAAATTACTGCAGTTACATGGTATTTGTAGGGGCAGCTATCTATGGACCGCTGTTATACTGTTTGTTTGGGGTTGTGGACATGTATGTTTTGTCTCTTTGGTTAATAACATATACGAAATTTGCATTCCAATAAACCATACCAAAGCTTAAAGGCCAATGTGTCATCAGAATGCAACCAATGGTTTAAATCCAGTTTTTATATTAAACTTTTTTTTTTAAAGGCTATGTAAACATTTTAAGCAGTTTTGTTTTTTAAATGTAATGTATGTGTGTTTTGTCATACTTAACATTTGACATTTTAAAAATGTTAAGGATGACAAAACACATACATTAAACTTTTGTTTTTGTTTTTTAAAATGGCTTCAAAGATTTACATAGCCTTTAAGAATTTTGGTTGATTTTTTTTTTTGTCATTATCAATATTATAAAAAAAAAAAACAATCCTGAAATCTTGCAGTTTTCCCGCTAGCCACTGAGCCTCATAATTGACTGACACTTCCTGTTCTGTAGAGATCACTAATCAGTAGTCATCTCATCATCATCACAGACTAGATAACAATGAAAGGTAAAACCTCTATCATAAAGCTGGAGGCAGATAATGCTGGATCCATCATTGACTATAGGTGGTGGACATATATGCTCTCCTCTTCTTCTCTGCACAGTGACCTCTGCACATGTCAGAGAGCATGTCTAAAACACTCTCCTATAGAAGTCATCTCCAGTCTACAGGTTCCTATGGTCCACGTGGCTAATGTAAAGCATATCTCAAAATGCTGTTAACAGAGCAGCTATTTCGACAAGATGGCTGTTTCATAAATCTTGCCCTAAAAAAATCTACAATCAGAAAATATAACATATTAGAAAAAAAGATTATGTTTCACTATCTGGTTATAATTAGTAAAAAAAATTTTTATAGATGATACATTCCCTTTAAGAGATTGTCTGGTTTAGAAAAAACATTTTCATAGACCGCATTACGGAATTCTGCCTTGATGGCGGTCCGCTATTAAAGACTTATCTGCTAACCAGAGCTAAGACTGCCTACAAAAAGCCCCTTTGGAGGATCCAGTATGTCTATGCATTTTATGAGCAGCCCATTATTTCTACTAGGCATAATGTAATGCTTTATTTTTCCTGTGGAGGCACTGCAGGAACATTAAACACTTGCTGCCAGGCTACCCCATAGATTACAACTGTTTGCTGGGGGGTCCCAGAAGGGGGGGGCACTCTGTGATCAGATTATCATCAGGACACGTTTCTAACAAAAAAGGGATTATCCAAAAGGGACAACCCCTTTAGACCTGATTTGGGATTAATGATGCCAAAATGCCTTCATATTGTCCATTAGTTCTTAGTGTTGTAGAGGTTGAGAATAGGATTTTTGATTCATTTGTATGGAATTATTAATTTTATACAAAAGTATTGACCATCTCATCTCTGGAATTTTGTCCAATTACTCTGTGAATGTTCTATCACTAATATATTTAATCATACCGATAAATGATGATCCTTCCAGATTTTGTATATTCTTTAGGCTTTTGTGACGTGAGTCTGTGCATCATGCCCTTCACATCATGATTTGCATTGTTCTGTGTTACTGAATTATATAGCATACTATATCATGGTTGTATCAGGGCCATACATTGTTATTTACTTTAATCTATATGTTTTGTGGGTTACTTCAGGAACACATATACATTGTTTATAGATATAATATGCATTTGGTCTTTGATTCTTCCAATATATGTTTATAACGCTAGTACTTCTTACCGCACACATCTGCTTTGTCTACAATGTATGTTGTTATCTTGCTTTGTGACCTATATTTTTTAACGTATTCTATCAACAAAGAATAACTAACATAAAAATGTTTACTCCACCTGTTCAATGGATACATTCATTACCCGTGGTATATTGTATACTGTCAACCACAGGCAAATTAACAGTATGTAAGGAAACAATTTTGTCATTATAGTGAATCTATCTATATAATATCAATTATTTTAACTTGGCATCTGATAAACCAGAAATTCTGAAAGTCCAGTGTTTATTTCTGACTTAGAACTGCAAGATAATCTGCAATCTCAAAAAACGTGAAGAAGAGTTCTATGTTCAGATAGCAGATGATGAGATTCTAAAGGCCCTTTTACACCGGCCGATAATCGGCCGGTGCAGTGAGCGCCAATCAACGAGACATTGTTGATCGGCGCTCGTTTACTCCTGTCACGCGGAGCTATGGATGGGGACGTCTCTGATCGCTCGTTCCCACACATTATCATCATGTAGGCAGCACATCTCCCTGCTTACACAGTGAGATGTGCTGCCGGCAAAAATAATATTTAACTTTTTTTAAATGATACGACCAGCAGATGATCAAGTGTTTGCTCGTTCATCTGCTGATAGCTGCCCTGTTCACACATGGCAATTGTCGGCAACGAGCATTCTATGAACGCTCGTCTGCCTGATAATCGCCCAGTGTAAAACTTCCTTAACTAGATTTAATGGCTATGTACTAGCACCTTTGAAAACATATATTTTTTTTTAAAATAAAAATGTGTATCAGTGTGCTTGGTGCAACTTTTTAATGTATTTTTATAAAAAATAATTTTTACTTTTTGAAATACAGCTGCTTTGTATCCTGTATACAGAGCAGATGTATCTTGCGCTGAGACCTGAATCCGTCAGGTCAGCGGGACTGACGGGTTCAGTGACAGCGGTTCCTGAGTGTATCTGACACGCAGGATCGAGCTGTTATCAATCACATCTAAGTTATGAACTTAGATGTGATCGATAACAGGTGGATCCTGCATGTATACCGCTGTCACTGAACCCGTCAGTCCCGCTGACCTGATGGATTCAGGTTTCTGCGCTAGATACAGCTGCTCTGTATACAGGATACAAAGCAGCTGTATTTTAAAAAGTGAAGATCATTTTTATAAAAATACATTACAAAGTTGCACCAAGCACACTGATAGACTGTTTTATTAAAAAAAATAAAAATAATAATAATTTCCAAAAGGTACATAGCCTTTAATCCTAGACTATTTTTTGGGAGTTTCTGTCATCTGAGAAGTAAGACTAGCTCCACATGCAACAATTTATGTTGTCTGATTCAATGTGATTTTTAGGCATTAAAAATACATTGCATATATGATAGTTTAGCAACTGTTTACATGCAGTGATTTTTTGGGATTAACAGCTATATTACGCTTTGTGCTTAAATACTTCTAAAATGTAAAACATTTTTAGCATGTAGTTGTAATCACACCAATAATAGGCAGATGTAGGATTGCATTTACCCACTTTGACAGATATTATAATTCGACCAGAAATAATTACTTTGCATGAAAATTCACTATGTAAGCCACCATAGACTTTTAGATGTTTTTCTGTAACTGAATAATGCAGTATATTTGATAATCCAGCACCTATCAGGACCCATTAAAGGGTTGTTCGGGATCACCAAAATAGAGGCCAAGGTGGGGGGGGGGGGTGTAGGGAAATGCCATTCAATAATAAAAGACGCATTACTTACCTGTTAAATCCCCCACCGCACCAGTGCCACCGCTCAGGTGCTCCCCGATGGACTCTGTTTACTGTGCTGCAGTGATGATGACACGTTGACACGTGTGGTTGTAGTCACGTATGTGTTGGCCTGACTTCATTGAAGCAACTAAGTAAAAAAAGACTGACAGGGAGAACCGGAACCACTGTGCTGGTTCGGCGTAGGATTTAACAGGTAAGTTATGTGTAAAGGATCTGCCAGGCACAACTTCTGTGTATACGCCCATGGGTAATCAGTCTGCACCTGGTTCTATGTCTCTGAGACTGACTCCATCTTCCACCACTCAGGATGGCAGGCTTAGGAGTGGGAGAGCCTATCGCAGCCTGGCCAGACGGAGCTAGCTCCCGCCCTCTGTCTATTTATACCTGCCTTTCCTGTTCCTCCTTTGCTTGTGATTCTTCTTGTGTGGTTTCCTGGCCTTGCTGCAGCTTCTAGCTATTTGACCTTGCTTCATACTGACCCTGGCTTACTGACTACTCTCCTGCTCTGCGTTTGGTACCTCGTAGACTCCTGGTTTGACTCGGCTCGTTCACCTCTCTTGTTGCTCACGGTGTTGCCGTGGGCAACTGCCCCATTTCCCTTTGCTTGTGTCCCCTTGTCTGTTTGTCTGTCGTGCATCTACTGAGCGTAGGGACCGTCGCCCAGTTGTACCCTGTCGCCTAGGGTGGGTCGTTGCAAGTAGGCAGGGACTGAGTGGTGGGTAGATTAGGGCTCACTGTCTGTTTCCCTACCCGCCTGTCATTACATTATGCTTTTATTTTATTATTTGATGCCCATTTTTTTGTGATTCTGGACTACCCCTCAATGTCAAATTACAGGAACTTTACCCTATATATTTTTTTTAATAAAATCATGTGAATTACGAATGAGGTAAAAAAGAGAAAGTACGGCCTAACCTAGTGAAGACTCTCAGCAGCACCCGCAATTCCTCAAAGAGCCACCCTATTCTGCTCTAACTTTCTCCCTACTGCACTAACTTAACCCTATCCTGGTGCATACTGGCCAATTGTCCTGCAAACAGTACTGCGAAAGGGGTGTGGTTCTGCTAATTTGCATAAAAATGTGTTCCTGTGCAAATTGGAATTTTCCCATGTGAAATTGGGGCGGGGCTTAAAGCGTCCTGCGATTTGGGATTGAAATATTGTTAAGTGCCTGGTGCTGGAATGGCTGAAGTTTAATAGTGTGTTTCAGGCATTGAAAGTACCATATTGGGTTTACTGATAAACTGGGGTTGAAACGCATATCTCCCCAATATTTGGTGCAGATTGGTATTGGTTACAGTTTGAGGCCTTAAAACCACTTTTCAGGATTAGCTGCCCTCACTGGGAATTGGAAATACTGTAAAAAAAAATAAGTTTTGAACTGCCAGGTAACCTCAAAGCAATAATGAAGATAGACAGTACAGTTAATAGTAGATTGCTCTCGCTTCATAAAACTCCTATGTCGTGCACAGTTGATCAGGTGAGGGTGCAAAGCCAAAGAGGTTCTGTGAGGCTGTACTGATAACCATGAGATACCTTATCAGGGCCCCAGCATACACCCGGCACCATCTTCTGTGATATGCTGCCAATCACGGCTTTAAAATAGGTTAATGACTGTGGAATCCCCGGAATGTGACAGCACCTGCATGTTCTCTATTGTTTACTGTAACATTCGCCACCCCTGCGCCACCCCTGCACAGCTGCTGTCAGACGTTACAAGTATACAGCTGCCCTGTAAATAGGAAGTCACTGAGCACATTACAGAATCAGAATAAGGCATCAATCTATAGGGAATAATGTAGGGCCAGAGCTGCCTCTAGCACTATATAACCTTACAACTCAAGGGTTTGTACAGCAGCATTTAGAGATTGCATTAATTCTTTGAAATAATTGTGACACTAGAAAAGAAATGAATATGACACATCCTTATATGGAATTTGTAACTTAACGATTAACAATATAAATTCTAAAAATGGTTGGTCAAATCTCCATTGCAACTTTCTATCAGCAGTTATATTTAAAGGGTGTGTCCCTGGAGATGAGCGAATTTTCCAAAATTCATTCGGGTATGATTTATTCGAAACGGTCGTCCGATTTGGTCTGAATAAATTCACCAAAATCGGAAGTGCCCTGTTTGCCCTGAAAACTCGTGTCTGATCTCTTCTAGGACTGTATCCAACCCTTTTTCAAGCTCTTTAACATCAAGCCAGCGTTAGTAATGTACTTCCCCTATACCCATAATTGGCTAATTGGCTGTGCTAGAGGGAGGGATAATCTGAGTCACATTTTGGTAAGGCTGCCTGCAAGGCATTATGTGGAAGCCCTCCCGATCTCATGTGATCCTTTTTCTAATCTGTTAAAAGGTGTCCGAATCCAAAACTTTTGGGAAATTCAGACCGAAATTGATTAGTGAAGAATGGATTTGCTCATCTCTAGTAGTTCCTAAGAGGGCATATAGATGTCATAAACAAGGGTCCTGCTTCTTTGAGGCACAATAGAGAGCTGCAATAAGGCAGTGGCTCTCGCTGTGGTGGATTACAACAGTACATTTATTAATTATTCCGACAAAATCAGCTGTTTGCAAGGGATCCTTGGAGCCAGACCCGCAGCAATGAGCTGATCGCTGCCACTCAAATTAAGGGGATTGTCTGTGATGAGACAATGACTTTAATTTTAAAGTAAGTATCTCAATGGTTGCTCTTGTCATGTAAAAACTGGAGTTGTAAATTGGGAGTTTGGATGTGCAAGATATATAGCAGACACTGCAACATATATGATCGGTCCAGCAAAATGTGCATGTTCATTTCTATGGGGGAGACGGGCACAAGTACGAGACAACTTTTCTGTTTCTGTGCTGTTTCTCTTGGGGAAAAAACTAAAGAGCACATCAAAATATCCTGTATGTCCAATCCACAATTTTTTATGTCCAATCCACCATTCCTGTATGTCAAATCCACCATTACTGTATGCCAAATCCACCATTCCTGTATGTCCAATCCACAATTCCTGTATGTTCAATCCCCCATTCCTCTATGTCCAATCCACCATTCCTCTATATCCATTCCACCATTCCTGTATGTCCAATCCCCCATTCCTCTATGTCCAATCCACCATTCCTGTATGTCCAATCCATCATTCCTGTATGTCCAATCCATCATTCCTGTATGTCTAATCCACCATTACTGTATGTCCAATCCACAATTTCTGTATGTCCAATCCCCCATTCCTGTATGTCCAATCCACCATTCCTGTATGTCCAATCCACAATTCCTGTATGTTCAATCCCCCATTCCTCTATGTCCAATCCAGCATTCCTCTATATCCATTCCACCATTTCTGTATGTCCAATCCCCCATTCCTGTATGTCCAATCCCCCATTCCTCTATGTCCAATCCACCATTCCTGTATGTCCAATTCATCATTCCTGTATGTCTAATCCACCATTCCTGTATGTCCAATCCACCATTCCTGTATGTCCAATCCACCATTCCTGTATGTCCAATCCACCATTCCTGTATGTCCAATCCACCATTCCTGTATGTCCAATCCACCATTCCTGTATGTCCAATCTACCATTCCTGTATGTCCAATCCACCATTCCTCTATATCCAATCCCCCCATTCCTGTATTTCCAATCCACCATTACTGTATGTCCAATCCACCATTCCTGTATGTCCAATCCACCATTCCTCTATATCCAATCCACCATTCCTGTATGTCCAATCCACCATTCCTCTATATCCAATCCACCATTCCTGTATGTCCAATCCACAATTCCTCCATATCCAATCCACCATTCCTGTATGTCCAATCCCCCATTCCTCTATGTCCAATCCACCATTCCTGTATGTCCAATCCATCATTCCTGTATGTCCAATCCATCATTCCTGTATGTCTAATCCACCATTACTGTATGTCCAATCCACAATTTCTGTATGTCCAATCCCCCATTCCTGTATGTCCAATCCACCATTCCTGTATGTCCAATCCACAATTCCTGTATGTTCAATCCCCCATTCCTCTATGTCCAATCCACCATTCCTCTATATCCATTCCACCATTCCTGTATGTCCAATCCCCCATTCCTGTATGTCCAATCCCCCATTCCTCTATGTCCAATCCACCATTCCTGTATGTCCAATCCATCATTCCTGTATGTCTAATCCACCATTCCTGTATGTCAAATCCACCATTCCTGTTTGTCCAATCCACCATTCCTGTATGTCCAATCCACTATTCCTGTATGTCCAATCCACCATTCCTGTATGTCCAATCCACCATTCCTGTATGTCCAATCTACCATTCCTGTATGTCCAATCCACCATTCCTCTATATCCAATCCCCCCATTCCTGTATTTCCAATCCACCATTACTGTATGTCCAATCCACCATTCCTGTATGTCCAATCCACCATTCCTCTATATCCAATCCACCATTCCTGTATGTCCAATCCACCATTCCTCTATATCCAATCCACCATTCCTGTATGTCCAATCCACAATTCCTCCATATCCAATCCACCATTCCTGTATGTCCAATCCACCATTCCTGTATGTCCAATCCACCATTCCTGTATGTCCAATCCACCATTCCCGTATGTCCAATACCCCATTCCTGTATGTCCAATCCACCATTAATATATGTCCAATCTACGATTCCTCCATATCCAATCCACCATTCCTGTATGTACAATCTACCATTCCTGTATGTCCAATCCACCATTCCTCTATATCCAATCCCCCATTCCTGTATATCCAATCCACCATTACTTTATGTCCAATCCACCATTCCTGTATGTCCAATCCACCATTCCTCTATATCCAATCCACCATTCCTGTATGTCCAATCCACCATTCCTCTATATCCAATCCACCATTCCTGTATGTGAAATCCACCATTCCTCTATATCCAATCCACCATTCCTGTATGTCCAATCCACCATTCCCTCATTGAAGGCAGATGCAAGCACCCCACTCAGACTATTACCAGATCTCAACAAAAATTCATTATAAAGCAAGATTTGCAGCAGCAAAGATGTAGTGAATGTGATTTAAGAGTTTTTGTACATATATAGGCGTTCTTCCACATTGAAATGCCAATAAAGAATATAAGACCTAGAGGATAAAAGGTGGTTGGAAAAGAAACCGCATTATAGTGGGCAAAACCTGTTAAAAATGTCAAAGTTCAGATATGTAATATCACAATAGAGGATATGTGCTGTGGACATATAGCTATACTATTATATAGTTTGCCATTAATACATTCCTCTACATACAGAAATAATATAGGACCCATACAACACAATTTAACAAGCCAAAACACTAAGTGAGGTCCTCTTTCTACAGTTTACATATTTATTAGCCAGCCGGAGACTGCGGCGACCACATTTCTCATCTGCAGATTCAGTTGCCTGTCACCAATCTACAGCAGTTATGGGGTTATGTTGCCCAAACTCCCCATCCAATTGCATCTCTGTTCACAGTGACATGTTACATTGTAACGCAAGGCTGGGTTTGGGCTTGTCAGCAAGTTCTGAAAGCATGGATTAAATATTTATTGTGGCCGTGGAGTGCACAGAGAATGGTTGGAGCCATAGCCAGCTGGTAAGAGATGCCAGCTTACTCTAGAGGGCTGCAGTATGTCGCAGGCTAGAGACACACGCTAACAGAATGTGGCAACTTAACCCTGTGGTAGCCACACCAGCAATAGCTATTTATGTTTCAGAAAATGAAATTCTGCATTTGTGGAATAAATCTAATTTTACTTTCAGAATGAGCTTTGTACATGATATTTCAACCACAAATGGCTAAGTGTGGGCACTTTATATACTTGTTACAAATATCTGATTACAACATATGCATTTTACCACACACTTTCACTTTGTGTTTTCAAGGCTGAAATTTTATAATTTAAAGATAAATATTTCTAAATCATTTCTCTGACTTTTGCTCAATGGAAAAAAAAGGCCTGAGAACTCAGGATCCATGGAGCTGAAAAAAATATCAGAATATGTAAGGCCTTGTGTTGTAGTCTTCTGCCAAGTTACGTCATTTCTTCTCTATGGCCTTTTTGGAAAAGCTGGATGACAACTAGTATGACTTATCTAAAGCCGTCAGAGAGGTTGTAACCCAACTTTACCTGACTACTGAATGGTAAATATGGCTAGCAAGACAGAGCTACACCCCACACTAGTATTGTTGCATGATTATATAGACTTGCTATTCAGGAGTCTGGGAAAGGTGGATGACAACCTCTGTGAGATCTGTAATTAAAGCCATACTGGCTGCCAAGATAGATGGATAGATATGAGATAGATAGATAGATAGATAGATAGATAGATAGATAGATAGATAGATAGATGATAGATAGAAAGTCCACCATCCAGCAGCACCAGTATAACTTATAAGTGGGTGCATGTCTCAGGAACCGAATCACGGTTCCCAAATCTTCCAATATATGTCCAAGAATATGAAGCATAGATAGATTTAAAAAAATAGATATATAGATAGGTAGATATAGAAAGAAATCCCGCAGCACTCCGGTATGGCATGCTTGAAAAAGGTCCTAAGGTTGGACAGAAATATTGCATCCTGTTTTGGGGCATGTTCACACGTGGCGGAATTGCTGTGGAATTCCGCTGTGGACAGTCTGCAGTGGAATTCTCCAGCGGCCGTTTTTTACATTTGTTTCAATACATTTTTAGGCAAGTTAGTTCAGACGTTGCGGAAAACTCCGTTGCGGACCATAGGCTGCAGTGCGGAATTTTCAGTCCGCAGCATGCACTGTCTGTTGCGGAGAAGAAGCGGAATTTCACTGCGGATTTCAGCCTTTGCAATGCAAAAACTGAAATCTGTGGCAAGTCCGCTGTGATATCTGCAACGTCTGAATTACCTGTCAAATATGCAAATGTTGGTGCAGATTTGTTTGCGTAATTGCCCCAAATCTTCGCCAACATTTGCAGCGGAAAAATTACGCCACGTTTGAACGTGCCCTTGCTGTTTGAAATAAATCACTTTTATTTGCCATACCGGAGTATATGCATTCATTCTCCTTGGATCAGGATTACCTGCTGGGCACCCATATCCATTTTGGAATTTATCTTTGAGTACTGCTTTTTTCTATTACTAGATAGGTAGATAGATATGAGAAAGATAGAAGATAGATAGATAGATAGATAGATAGATGATAGATAGATAGATAGATAGATAGATAGATAGATAGATAGATAGATAGATAGATAGATAGATAGATAGATAGATAGATAGATAGATAGATAGATAGATAGATAGACTAAAAACTCATGACAAGCATTTTATGTAGAAACAATATAGTAGACTTATAGTACCTTTCCCCAGCTAACTATATTAACTTCACAAACACACTCACAAATTAATTTACTATTAGGGTATGTTCACACGAGGGCGTCCGTTACGGCTGAAATTACGGGGATGTTTCAGCCTGAAAACATCCCCGTAATTTCAGCCGTACCGGCATGTGCAGGCGCTTGAACGCCGCGTCCATTACGGCCGTAATTAGCGCTGCTATTCATTGGAGTCAATGAATAACGGCTCCAATTACGGCCAAAGAAGTGACAGGTCACTTCTTTGACGCGGGCGTCTATTTACGCGCCGTCATTTGACAGCGGCGCGTAAATATACGCCTCGTGTGAACAGACAAACGTCTGCCCATTGCTTTCAATGGGCAGATGTTTGTCAGCGCTATTGAGGCGCTATTTTCAGACGTAATTCGGGGCAAAAACGCCCGAATTATGTCCGTAAATAGGCCGTGTGAACATACCCTAAGACGTACAGGCAACGGACCAAAGCCAGAAAGAGACAACATTCAGCTACTCATAGAATTGGGTGCTTTGTACTTGTGGTTCTAGAACTAGTATATGATATTGCTAACATTGCTCAGTTCACACTTTGCTTTTAACTGCATCCAGAATATTAGCCTGGAAAGCTCCAGGCACGCATGCTAAAGCTATACATAGGGCCCCATTCACCTGTCTGAATAGGAAAGTGTAGTCTGATGCACTTTCCAATACAGAGGCATACAGTTAAAAAAATATATACCGCAGCCATTTTACACAATGGGAGCCCAATGGGAGCCTACACAGCGGTATATAGACTTATGTCGGAGGTATACTTCGGGACGTCAAATCGAAAAGTGAACACCCTTAGCTACTGGCATGCAGGATGGTACATTTAAAATGCAAGTGCCTCTTTATAAGTGCTGTCCAGCTGGCAGGCTGCAGGCTTCATATTCTTCTTCAAGGCATTTTTGAGACCCTAAGGATCCCTGAACACTTCTTTAAACAGTAATGTACTTGAACTGCACATGATTAAGTCCAAAAATGTTTTCCTCTTATTATTAATAGATTTTACTATTTTTAATTACGTGTATAATACTTTCATTAACCATTGATAAATTGTCAAGCAGCAAATTTATCCTGAAGTCCTAGTGCCTCAGATTTTTGGTGTATGGATATTAAGTTGGGGTAGAACTTTCCTCATGCTGAGCCATGGACCTACTTTTCCTTGCTTTACTAATATTTATTGGGTATACTATATAGTGGTTAGATCCTAATCCACAGCGTCTTAAATGGGCTGCCAAGAATTAGAATTTTTATTTTATTTTCTAGAAACAACACAACACTTTTCCAGCTTGGACTGCAATTCCAGACACAGCCCATGGACATGTGTGGCACTGTTTCTGTAGAGTAGCAGATCCTTTTTTATAATCCTATTTAGGATATGTCCACACACATGTAAACCCTGCAAAATTTCCATCTAGATTTTTAGTGTGGAAATTCTGCAGCGTTTTTGCAAGAGAAATTGACATGCTATAGATTAAGAATCCGTACCACTGGTCAATTTCCACATGTTTTTTCTCCAGGTTTTTTCTCATATACTTTTTCACACAGTAAATGTGGTGAGAAATTCTGCAGTGTTAATGCTGTTTGTGGACGAAACTTTAAAGAGGCTCTGTCACCAGATTTTGCAACCCCTATCTGCTATTGCAGCAGATCGGCGCTGCAATGTAGATTACAGTAACGTTTTTATTTTTAAAAAACGAGCATTTTTGGCCAAGTTATGACCATTTTTGTATTTATGCAAATGAGGCTTGCAAAAGTCCAAGTGGGCGTGTTTAAAAGTAAAAGTCCAAGTGGGCGTGTATTATGTGCGTACATCGGGGCGTTTTTACTACTTGCTGGGCGTTCTGACGAGAAGTATCATCCACTTCTCTTCAGAACGCCCAGCTTCTGGCAGTGCAGACACAGCCGTGTTCTCGAGAGATCACGCTGTGACGTCACTCACAGGTCCTGCATCGTGTCAGACGAGCGAGGACACATCGGCACCAGAGGCTACAGTTGATTCTGCAGCAGCATCAGCGTTAGCAGGTAAGTCGATGTAGCTACTTACCTGCAAACGCTGATGCTGCTGCAGAATCAACTGTAGCCTCTGGTGCCGATGTGTCCTCGCTCGTCTGACACGATGCAGGACCTGTGAGTGACGTCACAGCGTGATCTCTCGAGAACACGGCTGTGTCTGCACTGCCAGAAGCTGGGCGTTCTGAAGAGAAGTGGATGATACTTCTCGTCAGAACGCCCAGCTAGTAAAAGTAGTAAAAACGCCCCGATGTACGCACATAATACACGCCCACTTGGACTTTTACTTTTAAACACGCCCACTTGGACTTTTGCAAGCCTCATTTGCATAAATACAAAAATGGTCATAACTTGGCCAAAAATGCTCGTTTTTTAAAAATAAAAATGTTACTGTAATCTACATTGCAGCGCCTATCTGCTGCAATAGCAGATAGGGATTGCAAAATCTGGTGACAGAGCCTCTTTAAGCATCCTGAAAGTTTTTCATTTTTTTGTTTTTAACCAAAACCAGAAGTTGGTTTAGATAGGAGGAGGAGTGTTAGGCCTCATTCACACGACAGGGTCCGAGTGTCGGCCGGGAAAATCGGCCGTTTTTGGCCGATTTTCCCGGCCGGTTTGCATCCGTTTTGCATCCGTTCCGATTCCGTTCCGGGCCGAGTTGCGGTTTTAACGGCCGATTTGGACCCGATTTGCATCCGTTTTTTTCCCTGTCCGTTTTAAAATCGGATGAATTTCATTTAAATTTGTTGCCACACACAGCCCTTTGTAGATAATGCCACAGCCCCCCTGGTAGGTAATGCCACCCAGCCCCCTGTAGGTGATGCCACACAGCCCCCTGCGGGCGATGCCACCCTGTCCCCTGCAGGCGATGCCACCCTGTCCCCTGCAGGTAATGCCACCCAGCCCCCTGTAGGTAATGCCATCAAGTCCCCTGTAGGTAATGTCACCAAGTCCCCTGTAGGTAATGCCACCAAGTCCCCTGTAGGTGATGCCACCAAGCCTCCTGTAGGTGATGCCACCAAGCCCCCTGTACGTGATGCCAACAAGCCCCCTGTAGGCGATGCCACACAGCCACCTGTAGGCGATGCCACACAGCCACCTGTAGGCGATGCCACACAGCCCCCTGTAGGCGATGCCACACAGCCCCCTGTAGGCGATGCCACACAGCCCCCTGTAGGCGATGCCACCCTGCCCCCTGTAGGCGATGCCACCCACCCTGCCCCCTGTAGGTGATGCCACCCTGCCCCCTGTAGGTGATGCCACCCACCCTGCCCCCTGTAGGTGATGCCACCCACCCTGCCCCCTGTAGGTGATTCCACCCACACTGCCCCCTGTAGGTGATGCCACCCTGCCCCCTGTAGGTGATGCCACACTGCCCCCTGTAGGTGATGCCACACAGTCCCCTGTAGGTTCCACCCATTACCCCCCCCTTCCAGGAGAAGTCACTGACTTCAATGTCCATATATGGACAGTGTAGTCACTGACTTCTCCTGAAGAGGAATTCCCTGCCACAGGTCGGGAATTCCGCTTCAGAAGTGAGTGACGTCACTGTGTCCATATATGGACAGTGTAGTCACTCACTTCTCCTGTAGCGGAATCCCCGGCCATAGAGTCGGGGATTTCGCTGCAGAAGTGAGTCACTACGCTGTGTCCATATATGGACAGTGTAGTCACTCACTTCTCCTGTAGTGGAATCCCCGGCCATAGAGTCGGGGATTCCGCTGCAGAAGTGAGTGACTTCGCTGTGTCCATATATGGACAGTGTAGTCACTCACTTCTCCTGTAGCGGCATCCCCGGCCATAGAGTCGGGGATTCCGCTGCAGAAGTGCGTGACTTCGCTGTGTCCATATATGGACAGTGTAGTCACTCACTTCTCCTGTAGTGGAATCCCCGGACATAGAGTCGGGGATTCCGCTGCAGAAGTGAGTGACTTCGCTGTGTCCATATATGGACAGTGTAGTCACTCACTTCTCCTGTAGCGGCATCCCCGGCCATAGAGTCGGGGATTCCGCTGCAGAAATGAGTGACTTCGCTGTGTCCATATATGGACAGTGTAGTCACTCACTTCTCCTGTAGCGGAATCCCCGGCCATAGAGTCGGGGATTCCGCTGCAGAAGTGAGTGACTTCGCTGTGTCCATATATGGACAGTGTAGTCACGCACTTCTCCTGTAGCGGAATCCCCAATCCCCGGCCGGGGATTGGGGATTCCGACTCCTACAGCGAGCAATAAAAGATTCTCCTCCTCACATGCACTCTGCACTGTGAGGAGGAGGAGAGAGAGTGCGCGAGCGACGGTAGACCCGGCCATCACTCGGGACACATTCCGGTGATGGCCGTGTATTACCCGGCCCCATAGACTTCTATGGGAGCCGGGCGGCCGGGCACCCGGCTGAAAATAGAGCATGTCCTATTTTTTGACGGGCGGTTTTCCCGGCCGTCAAAAAATCGGTCGTGTGAATAGCCCCATTAGGGGTCTATTATTCCTAATGCAGCCGGGTGCCGGCCGATTTATGAACGGCCGGCACCCGGCCGGGAATCCCTGTCGTGTGAATCCCGCCAAAAGCTTTCTTCAAAACATTTTCTCCTTTTGGGATTCAGTCTTGGTTTTATCCCCAAAAACCGCACCAAACATTTGGAAATCCCAAGAGTCTATGCCCACTATGTTTTGGTTATATGACACATATAAGTTTTATATCGTTTTCTATATAATACTTTGGATTTAATGAGAAACCATACCTATGGAAACTCTAAATCAGGGGTCAGCAACCTATGGCACCAGTGCCACAGCCGGCACACGGGGCATGATTTGCTGGCTCACTTCCCTCTCCCGGTGTCCAGCGCCATTGTGAGCCTGGCGATACTGAACACAGGGAGAGATAGCGGCGTTTCATTATGCGCTTGGCTGCGCTGATCACAGGAGAGAGAGCAGTGCAAAATTGTCATTGACGCTGCTGAACACTTGGCAAGCATACAATACAGCACTGCTCTCTTTCCTGGTGATCAGCACCGCAAGGATGGAGTTCTGCAAAAGAAAAAGTTAGCAACATTTTGCAACTCTCTCTCCTATGTGCACCCCCAAGCTGGTGTTCAGTAGCCACGGTCTCCTATATCCCCCCAAACTGGTGTTCAGTAGTCACACTTTCTCCTGTGTGCAGCGCCCCCAAGCTGGTATTCAGTAGCTGCAATTTCTTCCTGTGTGCAGTACCCCCTAGCTGGTGTTAAGTAGCTGCGGTCTCTCCCATCTGCACACCCCCCAGCTGGTGTTCAGTAGCCTCATATGCACCACAGATGTATCATCTTGCAAAGAAAGTCAGGAACAAGGGTCACACTGCAAAGTAAGTTAAATTAACTGATTAATTTATGTCACTTACTTGGTAACAGTTTGTCTTATATGACTTTCATGTTGGCATGGCACATTGAGTACTTCATCATTGATTTTTTTTTTATCGGCACACCTTACTGAAATGTTTGCCTACCCCTGCTCTAAATACATGAAAGTATGGGCAGAAGAGTAACAACTGGAAAGATGTAGAAACAATATCTGCTTTTAGAATTGCTCCCCTTACAAGCAACAATGAGCTTATACAGGTACGAACCTCATGGGAGATCAGGTTTATATCATCTTCCTTGTTATCCCATCAATCGACACAGGCTTTTTTATGACTCTGTTCCATAGTAGAATACAGGCTGCAATCTGTTGAGGGGTTTGCACAAAAATCAAGAAATTCTAATCCCTGCAGCCGTGCTGGTTTATTAGAGAAATGCTTGCAAATTGAGAAATTCACAGAATAATCATATACAATATGAGGATATTGCAGTTCATCATTTAGTCTTCTTCATATGTATAGATAAACTGCATTCACATTTGAGCCTCAGGGAAAGTGAAGATAGACGCAAGAATATCCATTAATGAGTTAAACCACGGTATAAATGCAGACCAACACCACAGCATTATTACTGCGCAGTTCCTGGTAACCTTTCAAGGGTCAATTATATACCATAAATATCTCATTTACACAGCGTGCACTTTTACAGATATCATACTCCTAAATGAATTTAATAACTGTTTGGCAAAAAACACGCTGAGCAGTGGAGCTCCCACCAATAAAAGATATATACAAATACAAAAGCTGCATTCACCGTTCTAATGCTACACATGACTTTAATAAGCACACCAGACATGTAAACGTTAGATAATGTATTAGAAGCTTAAAAGCCACTATTTATTACTCTTTAAAATCCAACCATAGGGTAGAAACTTGGCTTATGTTAAAGAATTTGTCATTCAAAAAGTCCCTTCATTCCTGGATGAATAGGTAAATGAAAAGATAAGGATCTTTGGAGGCGCTGCTGCGTGGTATAATCAAAGAAAAATCACGAAAATTCAGTCCGATAAGGATGAGTTTTATTTGTACAGGGTGGCTACGCGTTTCAACTCCGAACGGGCGTCTTCATCAGGCATGTTAAACAGAAAAATAGACATTCCTGGATACATCAATGCAAAGATCAACGCAGTTGACTTTATTTGGAAACATTACCACTGACAGCTAGGCCCTTTGAATAATGTATGGCACTCATACTTGTCTATGTAAGAGTCACCCATATATTTAAAGGGGATCTGTCACCGGGGCAGTCTTCCTTTAGATTAGGGTTCCCTCTCCTAGTGGCAGTCTCCCTTTAATAAGTTCTGATATAGTCTACAGAGGAATTGGCTAACTCTGGATCCATGTTCTAGACTGGAGCATTTACATGTACTTTTTGTAAATGAATATATATGTTTTTCCATCCATATTTAGTTGTACAATGTTAGTACATAGCTATAGAGAATCATTCTTGAACTGCTATTGTGCTACACTGGGCAAAATCAGTACTGAATTCTGCTCTGAATTTTGACACATCCCGGTTATTCCACCACAGCACCCAGTGCCTTGAAGGGGTACACCTGCCTTAATTTGTACCATCAATCAACCACCCCCTCTCCCCCAACCATTTAGATGTAAAATACTTTATACTCCTGAACGATTCTACATGAATGTTTTACTACAAACAGGTCATGAAAGGCCAACAAATGCGAAACCTAATACACGGTGTCTTTATGTGCTAAGGCTTTCATGCAGGTGTGACTTGCTGTAACGCATATTCTGCTTTATGATAGATGAAAGTGCTAACACGCACACAGCACATTGCTGCTCAGTATATGGCTGTCTAAGCTTCTGTCTGCAATGCATTTTCCATATGTCCCCAGTCTGTCACTAAATATCAGAGGTTGCACCTATCATTTCCATGTTGACTTAATATGCACATTGAGATGAACTAAAGAAGATGGAAATCCGAGCATGAAAGTGATGAGAGTTATTATCTTTGTACAAAGGCAGAATTAACTAATGTAATGATTATTATTATTATTATTATTATTATTATTATTATTATTATTATTATTATGAAACAGCCTCATTGTAAAATAAACATTTTAAGACAAAACCACAAATTAAAGAGGTTGTCCAGTTTAGAACACCCATTGTAAAACCCTATAAGGGAATTCTGAGTCAGGGTATGGTCACACATAATAGATTTGTTGCAAAAATATTCTTTTGAAAGGGACTTGCAGAAAGAGCTTACCTTTAGAGGGAGATTCCCTCTTCAGGATCCTCATCTCTTGGCCAGAGTGGAGAGCAGCTATAAAGAGCATCTCTTGGTCTGGAGGACCTGTCCTGTTCTACATTACACAGATGATTTGATTGGGCACTGTGTAATGCTCTATTTCCACTGTGGTGGCACTGCAGGGGAACTGAACACTTACTGCCAGGTTTTCACACAGATTACAGATGATCGCTGGGAATCTCAACAGGAAGACACATTGTGATCTGCTTATTGTCAAGGGACCCATCTAACAAGTATTGAATTGTCCAAAGCGGGGAGACCCCTTAAAACAAATATATGAATAAAATTCCAGAAAAAGAAAAAATTGAAAATATACAGGTTTAATGCTAACACTAAAATAACTTTTTTTTAAAAATAAGTTTTGAATCTGTTTAGATCAGTTATGGAACATAAAAATGTACCTAAACATACCCAAGTGTGACCTCCCCTTTAATATGGATGATCACAATCTTTAAATCCACAAATGCTTCAGAATATTTATGATAAAACAACACTACTAAAATTAGTAGAACACCTATAAAGACATGAGTGCTAGACCCAAATGTGATAAAAGACACATGAACTTATGGTATGCATTAAAAGCATGCGTAATGGTTAAAAAAGGACAAGGTATATACCACATAAAAAACAACGGGTGAGTATGATGGACAAGTATCTTGTCACATAAGAAAATAAATTGCGTAATCCACCAGACCTGTAAATGAAGTTGTAATAGTAGGAGCAGGATGGGTGGAGAAACAACAAAGAAAGTAGAAATTCGACATTATAAGATAATGCATAGAAAAAATCTATATACCCTGCCGACAACACAGTGATTTGTGAGGCAAATGACTAGGACCAGTAGCCATGCTTATTCAACACATCCGGCACGCATTTAGCTTAGTAAAGCTTTGTTTGGTGTACAGAGCCGGTTTTAGACAAAGTGTTGCCCTGGGCAAAGTTAAAAGTGGGGCCCCAAATGCTGAAGCAGGGCCTGTTCACATCTGCGTCAGGGTTCCATTGATGGCTTCCGTCAGACCTTTCCGTCAGGGGAACCCATGAATGGAAACCATCGCTTTCCGTTTGCATAATACCCTCATACTGTTACTGAATAATACTGCCACACAATAACCACATAGTGACTGAATAATACCCCATATTGTTACTGAATAATATTGCAGAACATAACCACAGTGACATAATAATAACCCCATGTTGTTACTGAATAACACCGCCACATCATAACACATAGTGACTGAATAATGCCCTCATACTGTTACTGAATAATACCGCCACACCACAACCACATAGTAACTGAATACCCCATACTGATACTAAATAATACCGCCACACCATAACCACATAGTGACTGAATAATACCCCCATACTTTTACTGAATAAAAACCACTATAGAAAGACCAATATTACCACTATATAATGACCATGTAGTGGTAGATGCCAGTTATACACAGGAGCCCATTGCCGACAATGTAAGTGATTACAGAACATTTATATCTAGTGACTCACAGGTGATGTTTTCTCTGATTAGAGTTGTTCACTTTTCCTTTTTTTCTCCATCCGGCCCAGACCACTGTGACGACTTATTCTAGTCGTGACTCGTCTCTACAGAATTTGACACACAGACATGTTAGTCTTTCGCTTTTCCAGCATCCTCCACACCTATAACCCATCTCCTAAACAAACTCGTAGTTCACAGTTGCCCCACATGGTAATAATGATCTCTCAGTGTTCGACACAATAAAAGTACCCCATCAGTAACCGTGCCCCCTTCGTGCCCGACAGCAGTAATGCCCCCTTTGGGGCCCCTGTAGATAGCGCCACACACAGCCCTTCTGTAGATAGTGTAACAGTCCCCCGCTTGTATATATTGCCACCCAGCTTCCTAGTAGAAAGTGCCATACAGCTCCCCCTTAGTAGATATTACCACACAACCCCCTTCTATATAGTGCCCCACACAGCCTCCTATTAGACAGTGCCACACAGCCCCCCCTAAGTAGACAGTGCCACACAGCCCCACCTTGTATATAATGCCACACAGCCCCTCCTTGTATATAGGGCCACATAGCCCCCTCCCTTGCATATAATGCCACACAGCGCCTCTTCCTTGTATATAGTGCTAAACAGCCCCCCTTGTATATAGTGCCACACAGCGCCCCTCCCTTGTATATAGTGCTACACAGCAATCCCCCCCTGTATGTTGCCACACAGCCCCCTCCCTCCCAAAAATATAAAATATTTTACATACCTAGCCCCGTTCCCACGACGGACGGAGCACTGCACATCCTCCGGGCGGAACGCTTGCGCAGACCTGCGTGATGCAGTGATGTCATCACGCCAGCCTGCCCAGGGAGTCTTCACAGCACCTTATAGGCTGCAGGCCTAACGTGGCCTGCAGCCTATAGTATTCATTTGTACCATGCGTCCCGAGGACGCAGATACAAATGAATGTGGCTGTCGCTAGCACTGGGGCCCCCTCCGGTGCTAGCTACGCCACCCTGCATAAATGTTATTGGCAGGTCGGAGTGGGTAGGAAGCCCTAAGAGGATGGGGGCCCGGACAATTGCCCAGTTTCCCCCCCCCATCTAATGCCAGCCCTGCTGGGGTAATTACCTTTATGTAGAAAATGCACATGTTAAAAATGTGCTTTAAAAAAAATATAACACTTCACATGTGATATATTAAGAAACAATAAAATTATAAGTGACATAAAGTAAGAAATAATATTCTGGGAATTAAAAGATAGAAGGGGAAAGTGTGAGTCAGAAGTCGGGTAGAACAAAGAGTGTGGGTGAAGACAATAAGGACAGAAAGAAAAAACTCTGGAAATACAATGTAAAACTTGTGGGAACTTAATGGAAACGTTATATGGGCATTGTATGGCAGTATAATTTGGTCACTGTATGTTGATATTGTGCACTTCTGGAATTGTAGGATTACACTGCACCTATTGAAGTCAATTCAAAGTCCTTCTACGTGAAAGTCACTTTTTACAGAAGCTCTCTACTTTGGCTAATAGAGGGGGGCGTATAAACAGGGGTTATCTTGACTGGAAAACCCATTTAAGTGTCAAGTGTTACATCATTATATTGTATATTTGCATAGCACAATGTAAAGAAAATTGGTGTAGGAATATTAGACATGACCAATAAAGTTTATGTTCTACAGTAAGTTAATATGTTACTGGAGCAGTTTAATCTCAATAGCATAGGCTTAGCTTGGTTATGATCATACTCTGATCCTTATTTTCTGGTTATGATTGTTTTTATCTAGTTGAACTTGCTTTTTTCTGTAGCGCTGATTAATTATCATTGTTAATTGAAACAATATTTTGTATTTTGCAACCGCATCTTGGAATCAGAAGAACTTCATATTTGCACTGCTCCCTAGAGATAATGGTTAACCAACATAATCCCCCCCCCCCCTCCTCTTCACTAAGATTTTGAGTAAACTACATGCGTCTTGTGAGTCTCATTTTGGAGTTGGAAGAGAAGCTTTTCCCCGGCGGCTTTGGAAACGTTAATAAATCCACAATAAATAAAATCGCGTCTGATACCATAACTGGTTTTCCTTGGCATAAGAAAATTACAGGCCACATCATGACGCGAAATAGCTTCAGTCTGTAAAAGCCTTGCTCCTATTTGCTAACTAAACTTTGATTCAATTTAATACTTGAAATTCCTATGTGTGCAGCCACTAATACAATCCTCCTTGACAGAGTTTAATTAAATAGCCTCACCCTGTAGTAAATTAGGACTATTTTGATAATGGTTTTATGTGTTTTTATCACCAGGAAAATTGCTAGAGCCATTTATGTACACAGATATATTTTGGTACAATGGTAGTAATCACACTGTAACGATAGTTACATGGTGCCCAATGCAAAGAATTTTTTTAAAATATTTTTCCAATATTTTTGTTAAAACTTCTGACCCAAGATATTCATTAGGTCTGAAGTGCTGTGTTATTACATATGCATTCAATGATTGCATTGAAGTCAATGGAGTAAAAATATAACACAAATGGCCAGAGACAGAGCATGGTGTATTTAAAAAACCGAAATAACCCAATTGTATGCCCTAAGACCGGGTTCTCACGTAAATTTCGCAACATTTACTGTAGCAGAAAAGTGGATGAGATTTAGAAAATCTTATGCCTACGATGCGGAAAAAAACTCAGCGTAAACATTAATAAATTGACCTGCGGTGCAGAATTGAATTTTGCAGCATGTAAATTTATGCTGCGTTTTTGTTGATTTTCCGTTGCGGGTTTTCCCCCATTGAATTCAATGGGGATGCAAAGCCCGCAACAGAAAGCCAAGTGCTGCGACTTTTGTGGCGTATTCGCCGCGATTACGCCGCAAAAATCGCAACTACGGAAAAAACAATCATACTTACCCCAGAACGCCCTCCTTCTTCCTGCAGTCCATCCTGCTGGGATGACGTTGCATCCAATGTGACCGCCGCAGCCAATCACAGGCTGCAGTGTCACATGGCCTGAAACGTCATCTAGGGAGGCCGGAGCAGGCGTCAGAGGAGGGAGGGGGTAAGTATAAACGGCTTTCTTCCACATCGGAAATTCCGTTCGAAAAACCGCACCACAATGGGTGCAATTTTTTGGACTGAATGCATTGCAGGTTCCTGGTCGGATACGCTGCGTGGTTTTTACGCAGGATATACGTCCTGTGGGAACCTAAGGGTATGGACACACATACACAGCGTAAACACTGCAGATTTTCCAAAAAGAATATAGAATTCCGCAGCAGAGTAGATAGGATTTGAAAAAATCCACTTCTGCGGAAAAAATCTGCAGAGAAACCGTTCATAAATTGATCTGCGGTGCGTTTATTCTGCGGAATCGCTGATCTCCTGTTTCGGGTTTTCCCCATTGAAGTGAATGGGAAGGTAAAAGTCGCAACAAATATGCAAATGTTGCGGTTTTTGCGGCGGAAAAGCTGCAATTCCACCACAGAAAACGAAAATCAGAAGAAAAAAAAAAAAAGCTTTTTTGGTTTAAAAATAATAAAAAGGTTTATACTTACCCCCGGGCGTTGTCATAGCGACACAATCCTCTGTTCAGCCCGGCCTCCTGGGAAGATGTTTCATCCCGTGTGATTGCTGCAGCCAATCAAAGGCTGCAGCGGTCACATGGACTGCAGCATCATCCCAGGAGGACAGTCTGTACTCAGAGCAGAGGGACACATCACTATAACAATGGAGAAAAGGGTAAGTATGAACTTTTTTTTTTTGCAACAGTATTTCCGCATCAGAGATTTCGCCTGAAAAGCTGCACCACAATTTGGTGTAGTCTTTCGTGCGGAATTTTCAGCGGCTTCCAGGACGGATACGCTATGCACTTTTACGCAGCATATTCGCCCTGTGTGCACATACCATTATACCCATGGCAGACTCGCGTTCATGGTGCCTGTACGGCTTCACGCAGAGTCCCTATGGTGCTGACATGTATACGTCACATCCATCAAGGTAAAGGATGGTGTTATTTTGGGGGGAAAAACTTGCTGCTAATTTTTGCAAAACCATGTGCCCACTATTATTATGTGGCACTTTGCTACGATGATAGTTTCGCTGCTTGCCACATCACAACATACTGTATAAACATACCCTAAATGTACACTGCTGTGGTTTATGTTGCTGCTTTATAAATGAAAACGATTATTCATTCTTAGTTCAGATAAACATGGCTGCATTTCTTTGCTGAGAATATTTTCTTTCATGTATCCCTGAGAATCCCTCCTGTGTATAAGAGAAATGCAGATAGATCAAATAATGCAAATTTCTGTCAGCATTAAGATTTGCATCCCCATTGTGCTGTTCTTAGCCGGACTATATTTGCATTGGTGATGAAGACGGGAGCAGAAGGAAATCGGTATTAATAGTTTATTGGCAGTTTAATGTCTTGGCACCTATCCTACCTATGAAATATAATAAACAGGAAGCTGAGTGATGCAGAGTCGCTCAATAACATTTTCAATCAAAACCTTTCAGCAGATTGCAGGGCGACCTTCCTGTAGGACCATTAGCGCTCCCCGCTAAAAGGATGACAACACTTTAACTCCCTATCTGCCACTATGCACTAGGCAACTTCTGGCAGGTCATTTAGGGTTAAATTTTCCAAAGGAAAGAAGATTGATTATTGTTTTTGGTCGTATGGATTTCAAATCAGATATCCAATATTTTTTTGGAAAGAAAAACTATGCAACAAAACAGTGAGGTCTCATAGTAACTGATGCTGACATTCATATGAGCAGTTGATATGTGATCGGTTGCGTCTGGTGACTGTACTTTATAAATATCTGACTTTAAAATTCTATTTCAGGTACTTATCAGATTAGAATGATAAAATGACAGGTAACATTGACTCACAAAACACAGAAAGATTGTCTTTACGTGAGTTTTGATATTGTGCTTATCATTGGGTCCAATGTTATCAGTAAGGGACCCAACGACAATGTATAACAGAATTGCTTAAATAACAATTCCATTAGTGATATTATCAGAATGAATCCATCCGGCAATGCGAGAGTTCCCATAATACACAAGCAAGAATTTCAAATCCGTGGACTTGCCAGCAGATAGGATTGTGTACAGTTGTAATCCGCAGTATATTTGCAGGCTACAGGTCGCTGTAAATTGCATGCAGGCTGCATGGTTTGCAGGACAATGGCAGAGAATTTGAAATCCCCTGTAGCCCTGCATGTGCACACACGTTCAGGATTATGTCAGGATTTGGGCGCAGATTCAGCGGATTCTAAATCCTGACAGAATCTGCTGGAAATGCATAAGTACGGGTTATTTTCTACCCCATTCACACACTCAGGAAATAATGAACGCGCTGCGGATTTTCAAATCTGCAGCATTGTCATTATTTCCGCAGATTCCGTGCTAAAAAGCTGTGGATTAGCTCCATTAAATTACAATGGGTCAAACACTCGGGCGGATCCACTGACCATTTCGCACAGGGCTGCGCATTTCTGCTGCAGATTTTCTGGAAAACCCAAGCCAGATTTGCCTGTGTCACAACTGATATGTAAACAAAACCTTATGGAGAAATGTTGATATTAGCGTTAGATTACGGAATCACCCCTTAAGCAATTCCCTTATGAATTTGCACGAGTTCACCAAAGGCAAGTCTATACTTTGAGTGTCTGCTAAAAGCCACATGTCATAAAACAATGCTGGCGGTTGTCATATCTCCTCAATCTTCAGAAAGTTAATATTATAATTTTAGCAGTGACCAACACAGCCTGTTCGGAAAGGGTTAATGCACATTAAGCGCCAAGCGTGTGGTTTGTGTTTAGCCTCCGTAATTTCTGCATTTAGTTTTTCTAATTTCTGCACTGTGTACCTAGATTACATCTAGATAAGCTACAAAGGCATTCAGGAAGCAATGGGGGCAGGTTGTGGTACTCTCTCAACTAAGAAACAGCTGCTTGCGGGGTGAAGGCAAGAACAAGGGGAGTGAAGGAGAGCTGAGCTATTTAAATGCCTTTAAGGTTGGATCTTTCCTTTGTATTGGTTTGAGATTTAGGGCAAAAGGGTCAAATGAAGGATAGTCTGCACATGACCCCCGTGGCCTTAGTCACCCATGACTTCCAGATATTTCAAAGACACAGTAATGCTTGCTTAAAGAGGACCCGTCAGCATCCCTGACATGTCTATTTTAGTAAATACTTGTATTCCCCATGATATAACAATGATGGAACATCTTTTCCTAGAATGCTGCGTTGTGCCAATCCTCTGTTACTCCTCTGAGAAATGTATGAATAAATTGACAACTGGGTGTTACTAGTTAGGGGTGCGTACCTACACACCTACACACTCTGACACTGCCCAATCAGTGTTGACAGTATTAAGCATGTTCAGACGTCTCGGAATTGCTGTGGAAATTCACAGCAGCCGTTTTTTCCATTGGCTTCTATGCATATTTAGGTAACTTAGTTCAGACGCTGCGGAAAATCATAGTGCGGAATTTAGGCTGTGGTGCAGAAATGTCACACCGCAGCATGCACAATCTATTGCGGAGAAACAGTGGATTTTCACTGCAGATTACATACAGCCTTTGCAATGCAAAAACTGAAACGTTTTCAGCGGAAAAATTCTGCCACGTCTGAACATGCCCTTACACGGCCCGACGTGGGCCATGTAAACGAGCGCTGATCAACGAGACAGCTCGTTGATCGGCACTCGTTTGCTCCTTTCACAACGAGCTAGTATGGGGACAAGTGCTCGTTACTCTGTTCGCACGTCCCCATACAGTTCTATTGTTGTCGGCAGCACGTTTTCCTGTTTACACAGGGAGATTTGCTGCCGACAACGATAAAAGTTTATGTATTTAAAATTATGCAATCAGCCGATGAATGAGCATTTGCTCGTTCATCGGCTGATCTTTGCCCTGTTTACCCAAGGCAACTATCTGGACCGAGCGTTCTATGAACACACATTTGACCGATAATAGGCCAGTGAAAAAGGAACTTTAGACTTTGCCCCATTGACAAGAAATATGGTAACCCCCTGTTGTGAATTTATTTATACATTTCTAGTAGGAATAAGGGCATGCCCAGATGTGGCGGAGTTCTTCCGCCACTGTCCGCATCAATGCTGCACAGAATCTGCGTTGCGGCTTTGCCTAAAATGGGCATTAAATTGAAGCGGACTAGCCGTTGCGTATTGAGGGGAAGAGGGCTTCCCTTCTCTCTATCAGTGCAGGATAGAGAGAAGGGACAGCCCTTTCCCTAGTAAAAGTAAAAAGAAATTCAAACTTACCCGGCCGTTGTCTTGGTGACGCGTCCCTCTTTCGCCATCCAGCCCGACCTCCCTGGATGGCGCGGCAGTCCATGTGACCGCTGCAGCCTGTGATTGGCTGCAGCCGTCACTTGGACTGAAACGTCATCCTGGGAGGCCGGACTGGAGGAAGAAGCAGGGAGTTCTCGGTAAGTATGAACTTCTATTTTTTTTACAGGTGGATGTATATTGTGATCGGAAGTCACTGTCCAGGGTGCTGAAACAGTTACTGCCGATCGCTTAACTCTTTCAGCACCCTGGATAGTGACAATTTACTGACGTCGCCTAGCAACGCTCCCGTAATTACGGGTGCACACACGTAGTCACCCGTAATTACGGGAGCCCCATTGACTTCCTCAGTCTGGCTGTAGACCTAGAAATACATAGGTCCAGCCAGAATGAAGAAATGTCATGGTAGTAAAACCAATACGCTCCGCAGCACACATAACATCTGCGGACTTCATCGCGGAATTTTGACTCTCCATTGAAGTCAATGGAGAAATTCCGCAATGAGTCTATGCTCCACAGCGGAATTGTCCGCAACGTGTAAACGAACTCAACTAAAAAGCTGTGGAAGGCAATGGAGAAACGTGTACGCTGCGGATTTCCAGAGCAATTCCGCCACGTGTGGTCATGCCCTAACAGAGGAACGGCAAAATTCAAATCTGTAAGAAAAGATTCTCCAGTATTGTTACTTAAGGGCACGTTCAGACGTGGCGGAATTGTTGTTGAATTTCGCTGCGGACAGTCCGCAGTGGAAATCTGCAGCAGACGTTTTTTCCATTGTTTTCTATACGTTTTTAGGTAACTTAGTTCAGACGTTGCGGAAAAGAACAGTGCAGAATTTAGGCTGCAGTGCAGAATTTTCACTCCGCAGCTTTTTTCACCTTAGATTTCAGCCTTTGCAAAGCAAAGGCTAAAATCTGCAGCATGTCCGTTGTTATATCCGCAACGTCTGAATTACCTGTCAAATATGCAAATGTTGCTGATTTGTTGTGTAATTGACGCGAATTTGCAGCAACATTTGCAGCGGAAAAGTTCCACCACGTGTGAACATGGCCTAATGGGGAATAAAAGTATTTACTAAAACAGACACGACAGGAGAGCTGACAGGTCTTCTTTAAGAAATTATATTGTAAACCATATCAAAACTGTACTATACCATAGTGGGCTATATTTGTACTGTGTTTTCTTGTCATTCTGGCATAAAACGGTTAAAAACTATGTTTGTTCCCATGAGCAAATAATATGCTTAGAATGATTTTGATGACTTTACCGATTCAGTGACCATTTTAAAACATATTTTTAGTGAAAGGGCTTATTAGCGGATTGAGGTCCTCTGCATATTTCAGGAATTATTCTCTATGTCACAGAGTTCATATCAGTGCCCTCAATTACATACTTGTAGTGGTTTTGGGGGGGTAAGAGTCATCAGGTCACCACTGGTCACTTGTATGATTATGGTGTGTTAAAACTAACAGCGTGGCAGTGAAAAGACCAGGCCAGATTCTCGAATACCCAAGACGCCTGTTCTCCTAATGACAGGACTCAGGACGTCCCAGTGTACCAGCCAAACTATATGTTTTTCAGTGCGGGCAGCAGGAGTAAAGTGATTGAACCAGAGGCCACACTTATCTGAATGACTTCAACCGCACAAATGACAGGGCTGTGATACTTGTGCCTCTCCATTGTAATCTTGGTTCTTAAATATGCTGTCGACCTCTGAAAGGCAGGAATCTGGCATCACATCTGATACATACTCTGTTTACCCGTAATTTTCTAATGTCTCCACAGTAAGTCAGACCTGTGGCAGAACGCTGCAATAAGTCAATAAATACTATATTTCATTTTTCATGTTTTCAGCTTTATTTAACTAGATTTCTTGTATCATGTACTAATCTAGAAATTATATTTAAATGGGACAAAATTCAGTTATCTGCACTAGCACTGTATTTAAATACCCTGACCGAGGCATCACATTGCCACCAGGCACTAATGATGCTGCCAAGGCGGGCAGTGGTGTGTAGTAAGGAGATTGAGATTTATATAAGCTGAGAAATTGAAGATCAGAGGGTTAAATTGTGACTCGGGACTGATTGTTGCATATGGAATCATAGTTGAATTCATTTGTATATATACATGTGTGTATATATATATATATATATATATATATATATACAGTGAAGGAAATGAGTATTTGATCCCTTGCTGATTTTGTAAGTTTGCCTACTGTCAAAGTCATGAACAGTCTAGAATTTTTAGGCTAGGTTAATTTTACCAGTGAGAGATAGATTATATAAAAAAAAACACAGAAAATCACATTGTCAAAATTATATATATTTATTTGCATTGTGCACAGAGAAATAAGTATTTGATCCCCTACCAACCATTAAGAGTTCAGCCTCCTCCAGACCAGTTACACGCTCCAAATCAACTTGGTGCCTGCATTAAAGACAACTGTCTTACATGGTCACCTGTATAAAAGACTCCTGTCCACAGACTCAATTAATCAGTCTGACTCTAACCTCTACAACATGGGCAAGACCAAAGAGCTTTCTAAGGATGTCAGGGACAAGATCATAGACCTGCACAAGGCTGGAATGGGCTACAAAACCATAAGTAAGACGCTGGGTGAGAAGGAGACAACTGTTGGTGCAATAGTAAGAAAATGGAAGACATACAAAATGACTGTCAATCGACATCGATCTGGGGCTCCATGCAAAATCTCACCTCGTGGGGTATCCTTGATCCTGAGGAAGGTGAGAGCTCAGCCGAAAACTACACGGGGGGAACTTGTTAATAATCTCAAGGCAGCTGGGACCACAGTCACCAAGAAAACCATTGGTAACACATTACGCCGTAATGGATTAAAATCCTGCAGTGCCCTCAAGGTCCCCCTGCTCAAGAAGGCACATGTACAGGCCTGTCTGAAGTTTGCAAATGAACATCTGGATGATTCTGAGAGTGATTGGGAGAAGGTGCTGTGGTCAGATTAGACTAAAATTGAGCTCTTTGGCATTAACTCAACTCGCCGTGTTTGGAGGAAGAGAAATGCTGCCTATGACCCAAAGAACACCGTCCCCACTGTCAAGCATGGAGGTGGAAACATTATGTTTTGGGGGTGTTTCTCTGCTAAGGGCACAGGACTACTTCACCGCATCAATGGGAGAATGGATGGAGCCATGTACCGTCAAATCCTGATTGACAACCTCCTTCCCTCCACCAGGACATTAAAAATTGCTCGTGGCTGGGTCTTCCAGCACGACAATGACCCGAAACATACAGCCAAGGCAACAACGGAGTGGCTCAAAAAGAAGCACATTAAGGTCATGGAGTGGCCTAGCCAGTCTCCAGACCTTAATCCCATCGAAAACTTATGGAGGGAGCTGAAGATCCGAGTTGCCAAGTGACAGCCTCGAAATCTTAATGATTTACAGATGATCTGCAAAGAGGAGTGGGCCAAAATTCCATATAACGTGTGCAAACCTCATCATCAACTACAAAAAATGTCTGACTGCTGTGCTTGCCAACAAGGGTTTTGCCACCAAGTATTAAGTCTTGTTTGCCAAAGGGATTAAATACTTATTTCTCTGTGCACAATGCAAATAAATATATATAATTTTGACAATGTGATTTTCTGTTTTTTTTTTTAGATAATCTATCTCTCACTGGTAAAATTAACCTAGCCTAAAAATTCTAGACTGTTCATGTCTTTGACAGTGGGCAAACTTACAAAATCAGCAAGGGATCAAATACTTATTTCCTTCACTGTATATATATATATATATATATATATATATATATATATATACAGTATATATATATACAGTATATATATATACACCCACACAAATACTGTGTATATTTATATGTTCTTGAAAACAGATTTAGGCTACGTTTTTGTTCCTGCTAAGCACTATAGGTATGCCGCTGAAGACATTAATATTAAGCGAGGCCAGTCCATAAAATTTAAATTGCTGTTGATGATGTGTCATTTACGGCCGGAGATATATTTTCAATTACCAGACACATTATCATAGTACAACAACCCCTTTCTTATTCTTTTTAATTTAAAGTGGATCTCCAGTTCCCCAGACTGGATCCCACTTTGTTCTACATATACAAGGGAGATCAAGTTGCAGTTTGAAAAAAATAATACTTTCCTCATGAAAGCACTGGGTCTACCTGACACAGTTCTTGTCTTTGCAGGTCCAATGATGGTGTGACGTCACATGTATATGCCTGGTTGCTTACTTCCCAAGTCCCTACGGACCTAGCTATAGGCACTAGTAGATTTTATTAGCATTGTTTACGCTTCTCTCAATGGCCATAACTACTCTACTACTGCAGGTGGCCCACCAGAGTACAAGAGGATCCTCCAGTGGGCCCAGGCACTGGCATTATGGGCCCCCAACACATCACAGGTTCCATTTGGAGCTGACTTTGCCATTAGGGTCTATTTCTTATGGGTTCATTCACAAACAATCTATTAGACTTTATTGATGATGTGTCCAGTGTGTGCAATATGAAAAAGTTTACGACGCACTTTAAACTGGATATTTTTGCATAGATGGACCGTGGTCTCCCAAAATAATTTCCTCTTGTGGGCCAAGAAACCACTGTCAGACACTATTCTACTGTATTTGTAGTATCAGCTTTAAGCCGCTAAATCATAAGTTTACTATAGAATGTCATTTGATCAGAGGTGATTTTGGTCATGTGATCGCTCTTCTAGAAGTATCTGTGTTGTTTAGGCCTAATTGCTATGGCTTAACAGAGATTCATCATATTTTATAAGGTTGGTACGCTTTTAACCCCTGGTAAACAAAGATACCAATCTACCCTGACACCATCTCCATTTCATAAAATCTTGTTGAAAAGCAATTATTAACCGGTGTTGTGTTATAACAATATACCACTGCCATGAGCAATATACACAATATTAAAGGAAAAGTGGACCTAGGGCTGGATAAAATTGAACACATATTTCCATGTCTGACTTCCCACCATTTTGCACGCTGCTATTGATTTTCTTTGACACTCTCTTTTTATATTGAAGAAGGTGGTTTTATTTTCTTCCCTCTGATAAAACCCGCAAGGAGAAATAGTAACGAAAAAAAAAAGAATAGCAAAGTAATATTAAACCTGCCTGAAGTAAAAATGTAATGTAACACCTGTACTCAACAATTTCTGCTTGTAAATATATATATACTTCTATTTAATAATACACAGACTCTCATGGGTATTTGACCACCAAAGTTAGAGAATCGTAGCGATTAACCAAGCTCTTACATGGATTTTTCTACTTTCTTCACTATAGCAATAGATATAGAGTTTGCTATGATTGTTTGCGTTTCAACAGTTAGTATTTAATTAAAAGAGATTTTTCTAAGCACATATGGAGGTTCATATACTATATCTGTCATGGGGTATGTCTACCTCATGTTAGCCTGTTTCCTTTCCTCTAGAACAAAAGCAATATGGTAGCATGGAATTTTTGAAGGCAGATGGTTATCGTTAAAATACTTCTAGAACCAAAAAAGTCTAAGTTTAGATATGTAGGGTAATTGTGCATTAAGATATCTACAAGAACTTCAGTATAACTGTAAATAATAGTAATAAATAAGCATAAATGTGATATATGGACATTGTTAGTATTCTTAGATAAGTACAGACACAGAAATAAGCCTATTGTACATTGGCGGTTCCCTGGAATTCACTTGCAGTAGGGTAGCTTCCCATTTTAGGATATCCTTCTTGGGTAAATTTGTTGAAGCTTTCATTCTTCCAGCCCTGTGAATCCATTGCAAACCAGATTAGGAGACCTTCATGCAAGACAGATGTCATGTTGCCAGAAGACCTCAAACATACACATCTTCACAACATTGGCAATATAGTAGCCGTTCTTTTCAATTGCTGTTGAATTCCGCTTCGGACAGTCCGCAGTGGAATTCTGCATCAGCCGTTTTTTGCATTTGTTTCTATACAGTATTAGGAAACTTAGTTCAGACGTTGCGGAAAATAACTGCGGAAATTAGGCTGCGGTGCAGAATTTTCCCTCCGCAGCATGCTCATTATGTTGCGGAGAACTAGCAGAATCTCACTGCGGATTTCAGGCTTTGCAATGCAAAAAACTGAAATCTGTGGCAAGTCCGCTGTGATATCTGAAACGTCTGAATTACCTGTCAAATAAGCAAACGTTGCTGCAGATTTGTTTGCGTAATTGCCCCAAATCTTCGCCAACATTTGCAGCGGAAAAATTACGCCACGTCTGAACGTGCCCTTGCTGTTTGAAATAAATCACTTTTATTTG